>NW_019211458.1:34408734-34705628 GCF_002443255.2 Varroa destructor | reverse complement strand
ATATATGATAAGGTTCTTGTTAGGTAGAAGGTATTGAAGTAAAACGCCTCGAATTGAAGGCGTAGAGCATGTTATAGCCAAGAAGTATATATTAGTCACTCGAAAGATATAATGTGTGTTTGCTATATATAACCTGAATCCTTGCAGCAGCAACGTGCACGTGAGCAAATTCAATTTCGAAAATCACTTTTTTTGTCAAATTGAGCAAACAGTTGCTATTTGTGAAGTTGCCGTTTCATTGAGTTTAAGGCAGCACTAACTTAAGCTAAAGTTATAAGTAATGTTTATGAATGGAGATTATACAGATGGCTGCATAAAAGTGTTGTTTCGGCTGATCTTATAAGCACTGGTTTCAGTGACCCAGGAGATGAGTCAATCTGTCCTTGTTGTGTGTACCACGTCTTCTACCACTGTAAACTTCCCTCCCTAATCGTAAATTGCGTTGTAATCTATCTCACCCGTCTACGTTGGGCTTCGATTTCTCTTTGCTTGAAGCGTAGGTCGTCGCATAGAATGTCTAATCGTTTTTTACAATTGTTTGCGCAAAAGTTAGCGTTCTTCGACTTGAGGACGCTGAGCTCCCTTTGCAACGACAGTTTCTCAGTGGACCTTTTCCGTAACTCTGTAAGCAAATTTTTCATTTGCTGATTCATGTCAGTGCGGCCTGATAACACTTGGAGGCTAAAATATGAGATACAGGCAATTTAGTTAGTACTGCATATTTTCACAAGGCAACCAATTGCTCCGTATTCTGCTTCTTATCGACTCTCAGCTTACTCTATTTTAGTATTAGAATTGTCACTATTTGTGTTCTTTATTTTACTAGTATACAATGCACAGTTTGTAGCTGCAAAGAGCCGTGTATTTCTCATAAAGTGCTGACAGATCGACGTACAAATATGCATTGTAGCCTATAAATTCTAAATTTCGATGGACGTCGTATGCATTATGTTTAGTTTCATCCCAGCAGGGCTTTTCGAACCCTATATTTAGTAACACACACGGAAACCCATATTTTCAAATGGAAAGTGCTACGAAGTTATCCATAAATTATAGTTAGTTATTATAAATAAAAATCAACTCACTTTGCTGTAGGCAAAGCGAGTACTTTCGCTTGAGCTGTTGCTTGAGTTGAACGAGAAGGCGCCACTTGGGTACCCATTAGCGTTGCCTGTGTATTGAACGCTTCCCCACCGCAAAGCCTATTGCCCTTTGAAAAGAGAACGAATCGATCGCAAATACGTTTATAAAAGATGATTGTTTATCTATGCTAATTTCCTTTCCAGAAGTGTCAGCATGGCGCCAATATTCGATACCTAGCCGGTATAACGCCAAGCATGGCCTAGGTTTTTTAAGTTAATTAGATAATTTTTATTTGCTGCATTATTAACGATTTACTAAATAAAATGAATTGAACTATGAAATTAATATTAGATTTTATATAGTTATTGGCACAACATTGGATACATATCGAAAATCTGATAAATCCCAACCTTGCTTGAGCGTCTTTACGAAGCTCGATTTTTTAAATTGACAAAATGGATTTCTGCTTATTGTAAGCTAGAAAATTAAGTAGGCAGTAAGTCTTGGCGTTTTTCCCGTACTGTTTGCGTTAAGACACAGTGCAACCTTTATTTGAACCTTTGATTAAGGCCCCAAAGATGGATATTTTAGGTGAAGAAACACTTAGCATTTAGCAAGATCAAACGCCGTCCGAAGTTGAAGAGCTGGAAAGATTTGCATTGTGTACAAAAAGGAGTTCGTGTCAAAGGGAACTGCCAAATATTAGTTTATAAAATGTTCACTATGGTTGTTTAAGCGTGGAGGATCCACTTTGGTGTAGACGAGTTTAACGGGAATCATCTCAAGATACTGAG
This sequence comes from Varroa destructor, assembly GCF_002443255.2. NCBI lineage: Eukaryota > Metazoa > Arthropoda > Arachnida > Mesostigmata > Varroidae > Varroa > Varroa destructor. The sequence continues at coordinate 34,703,751 of NW_019211458.1, read as the reverse complement.
GGTCATCAACCGAGTAGCGAATTTGCTCGACGGATAGACTGCGAGAGGAAAATTGCGGTAACTTACAACTAACAGGATATACATAAAAAAAGACTATGTGGGATACTTTGCGCATTGGCTGAATGCAACAATAAGAGTTGGGTTATCGTTATGCCATAATCTCTCGTTCAGCTCCTTTTACCATGGAGGTTAATTAGATTGGTTAAGCAGTAGAAAAAGGTCCGAACAATGATGCCCAATGTATATATATAATGATCATTTAAAATATACTCGAGTAAAGTGCTAGTAACGATGTGTCTTCCCTTTAGTGAAATAAAAACGTGCCCATATAAATAGAATCTACCAAATAAAGATGGTTACATTGAATATCTGTATTTCCACATATCTTCTCTGTTTTGCACTATATTGATATTTCGCCTCGAAGCGTCTACCGTTTTTTCTTATTTTGCCTAACTGACGTGTATGGTCATTCTTTTTAACTTCAAATCATATTATTATTAGATTAGATTACAAATTAGAATCAAAATTTATCATATTGGGAGTTTGGATACGATTTCGCAGTTCTTACCTGCTTTTGTTGACTTAGTAATGTGGCCTGAGATGAAACCGGATGAAGCAGCTGTTGAGTTAATCTTTGTGTTTGGATTGCTTCGTCTTGCTCGATGGCGTGCGACCAAATTTCGTCATCAGAATCATCCGAGTCGTTGAGTCTGGGCCGTTTTGCGGCGCTGTCTGCGTCAAGATCGCTCATTCTGTGTTTTATCTCAGTGTTGTGTATTGACAGTGTCTGTACTTTGAACAACGTATAATCAGATGGGCATTGAACAATCACAGTGTCGGCTATCATTGGAAGAGGAAACGGGGTTAAAAACAAACAAATTTGCGATTAAAACCCGATTTTTTATAATCTGCACTAAATTGAGGTCATAGCAATCCACCTCGTCGAAAAAGATATGCTACTAAAAGTATGGATCATACGCGCACATCTGTAAAATACATATAGACATATATATGAACTCGTTCAGCAGTTTATTAAAATTGATGCTGTTACTAACTAAAACATCTATTATGACAAAAATGCAATTGTTTATGTAAAAATTGAATCTAAAAAAATAGGCCTGCCAGTTTACTGTCTACCTTTACGTATACTATTTAAAAAATTAAAATATGACATTAAAAATAATACGTATGAGTAATTAAATGCTACCTTTATTTTGGAAATTATTGAAGTGTTATTTCAATGAAATAACCTATAGGAAGAATGTTTTGTCTGGTTTCTAACAGTTTGCAGAGAGTTGCTTCAAAGTGTGACGTTTACAAAGGCAACCTTCAATACAATTTACTTTCACTCCTGGTTCTGTAAATACGTATCCAAAAAAACACATTTGTTTAACGTTAAAAGGGACAAAGGTACAAACCGCTGAAAAAAATATTTTCGGTAACGTCGAACTTTCACTAAGACACATGCTTCTGCGCTGCTTTCTGTTATTTTTAGTTGTAAAATAGATGCGACTATTTAAATATGTATTTACCAAAAAAATAATGATAGTAAATTGCGCAGGGGATTAACTTGGAAATATTTTCCTCGGGCGACCTTTGCCCAAAAGTGCCTTACAACTTTCAGCTCTCGAGTCCGAGAAGTGCAAGTTCGGCCCCGGAGCCACGCAACTTTTATGCATCTTTTCTGCTTCGTCTCATTACCTTCTTACTATAGAGACGCCAGCTTACGTTTAACGCCGCCTAGATCTCTGAACATCCTAAAGGCTTTATCAGATCAGAAATGTAAAAAAATTGGCAACTTCAGCATAAAGCCTACACATATTTTTCCAATAATAACGATACCACCACTCACTATTAATAACTTGTGTGTTACGAAATAGCAAGTCAAATTTTCATTTCCACAAAACATTTCTCACATATCGATGCAAACACAAGCAGCAACAACGAAAAAAAAAACACAATTCCACAGTGACGAAGACCCTTCCTAGCTAAACTCTAAACTCTGAAGTTTCCGCTCTGCTTGGATCAAACTATCAACCTATCTACTTACCGACTACCTGGGTTTTTTCCATCGAATTTGTTTGTCAACAGATTATTTATATTTGCCGCCCACCCTGGTCGAAGCAGCGCGACTTGCAGATAGGCATATGTCGTCGTTCCGAGCATTACTGGAGCGCCAAGTCATCGGACAATACCGCAACAGCGGCAAATCATAGACAGCGAAGATCCGAGATAACTAGTAGTCTGTCTACGCTATCAGCTGCAGCAGCAGCAGCAGCACCACCACACAAAATTACAACAACAACTCGTTTCATCTCGGTGGCGAGTGGTTTCGATTTTGGCGATGTAAACACAGTGGCAGTTTATTTGTACGTGATTTGAAACGGCGGTGTAGTAGTGAAGTGCGAATTGGCCGACGGAGTGGAGTGTGGCCGTACCGTACCGTTGCCCCTGTTCGCAGTGCAGTGGGTCCGTCGGTTGGGACGCGGAGGTTGGCGGTGTGCTGGCCGTGAGGATGTGATGCACGTCCGACTCGCCCAGCCGCCGCAATGTGCGAGGCGACGGCAAACCAAGCAGCCCCGCCGGCACAACAACATCAACAACAGTCACAACAACAGCCAACAGCATCAGTACAACCCCCACCTGAACAGCAGTTTTCGACAGCAGCGCATGCGGCGACAGCCGCGGGATCGGCCCCGTCAGGCTCGCAGGTCGGCTTACCTGGACCCTCCAGGCTGTCCGGACTTCTGGGCTCGACGAGCGAACGGCCCCCGCGCGAAGAGCTGACCCCCCGCGAAATAGCACTACTGGCACGAGTCGACAGCCTTCTGTTTGGGGTTGTCAGAATGCAGCTGCCAGAAAACCAGGAAAAAAAGGCTCTTCTAGAGAAGGGTGTCCGCGCCCTCGAACAGGTCATCATCGATGTGCGCAAAGGCAAGGCCCGCCGAAAACGGAAACGGCGATATGAGCATGATGCTGATGATGAGATACTGTCGTCGACAACGGCGGCGGCTGCAGCGACTAGTACTAGCCTAACTACGAACGATGGAACTAATGGAACCATTAATAATACTTCTAGTACCACTAGTGCAACAATGACGACTACCGCTGCTAGTACCATCTCAACAACTGCAAACGAATTTAACGCGGCGGCGCCATCGGCAAAACGAACTGTGCCCCCAGGACGGACGGGTGTCAACGACGCCGAAGTGAACTCTTCGACTGATGATAGAACTTCTGTTAAAGACGATCCCGCAGTGCTTGGAGTGAAGGAAGAGCCTATGGATATTGATGTGGATGAGAGTATACCTCGAGTGAACGGCCACGATGTCGCTGAAGCTGGACATAGCGATGCCATTAATGAGGGTCAGCGTCAAGCGGATGAAGAGGTAGCGCAGCTGACCGAGATTCGTGCCAATGGTAGCTGTTCACCGGAGACCGCAGGCGACAGTAATATTACTAACGACGCGACTGCCGATTGTAGAAATCGAAGCGGGTGTCCAGGACCGTCGGGACGAGATGGGGTAACTGACCAGTCGGAGCCGCGACCTGAACTTGCTGATGAATGTGAGGACGAATACCTAACCGAAATACCGGTCGAGCTGTGGGCCAAGTTAGGCCATTTGAATCTGCTGCTGGAAGACTACGAGAAGGCATTATCAGCCTACCAGCAATACTTTCAACGGCGAGAGGATTCATGGAATAACATAGCATTCATGTATGGCTTGGCAATGGTCTACTACCATTATTCGCAGTTTGAATGGGCTATCCGGGCGTTTCGTGAAATTCTCTATCTTGAGCCGGCATTCTGTCGCGCCGCAGAGGTGCATGCCCGTCTTGGCCTTATGTACAAAGTTCGCGGTGACTTTGCTGAGGCTCAGCGTTGTTTTGAACACGTCGCTAGAGCGATTCAGAGCAGTGAGAAATTGTCGATATCATTATTTGAGCTTCAGTTCCATCAGGCCCACCTGTGCGAAGTGCAAGGAAAGTTACGTCAGGCTAAGGAGCAGTACGAGGCCCTGCTGGAAAATCCAGCATTGCCGAGGAGCGTGAAGGCCGAGGTATTACGCCAACTCGGTTGGATGTATCATTCACAACCGATGGATGCTCTCGGACCACTACGAGGTATCGGGCTGCCGCCTCTGCCTTCGTTGCCGTTGCCGCCGCACCAGCAGCGACAGACGCTCGCGATTCAGTGCCTTCAGAAGAGCATCGAGTGCGACCCGACGAGCGGACAAAGTTTGTACTTCCTCGGGCGGTGCTTTGCTGCCGCAGGAAAAGTGCACGACGCGTTCATCTCGTACCGAAGTTCGGTTGACAAGGCGGAAGCTAACGCCGACACATGGTGTAGTATTGGCGTGCTCTACCAACAACAGTCACAGCCAATGGACGCGTTACAGGCGTACATCTGCGCCGTCCAGTTGGACAAGCTACACTCGCCCGCTTGGCTCAATCTTGGCGTACTCTACGAAGCTGTTAAACAGCCTGCCGACGCGCTTAAATGTTACGCCAACGCGTTGCAGGGCTCACTATTCAGCCCTGACTCAAATCTCAACACCTGTCAGATACCCTAAAACGTCAGGGAACGCCAGCTTTCATAAAAGAAGTTGTAGACAGGCGGTCAGAACGTGAGAGTGGCAGTTCATGCTGCATTCGGGATTGCGGACAACTACTCGTACTCGGGAAAAAGGCTCATCATTGACAAATGAAGAATTGTAGACAGATCTCGGGGCGGTAACCGAGGATATGCTGAGGCCGTTGTCGCTTTTTATTACAACAAATAGATGCAACAATTACAACAACAGCAACAACAAATTAGACAAACGAAAGGGGAGAAAGGATGTTTCTTAGTGAAAAAAAAAAATGAAGAACGACAATTACAAAGCCACGAATTTTTGAGATCACAAAACACTCATTTTGCACGAATGAATGCGTGCGAAAACTGAAAATTTCACACCGTCACAACATTCGAAGACGTACTAGTTAGATCGGCAATATCAAAAATAAGTCTTATAAGGCCTACGAAGTGGTCACTTGTTCTTTAGAGTTGAACGAAACTGGTTAGCGATTATAACAATAGTGAACAAATACCTCACACCCACATTCGTGCAAACATAGCCATATGAACCTATTTAGAGAGACACACGTGACGAAAGAAATTCAAAAACAATGTAATATCCATAGCAACGTAACATCTACTTATATCTAGACCTAAATAGCTTGCAGGCCTTCACCGACATAGGAATAACATTGTGAGTGGACCACTTCTCCATTTTGTGTAAAGGCTGTTCATAATGTTACGCTTATTTGAGGAGAAAATACGATTGTTCAGTGGAAATTATGGTGAAAGTCTACGAAAATTTATAACACACATATACACGTCACAAATTGACATTCACAAAGATACACATATATATACATACACACCCTCACGCAAACAGACACATACACAGATTATTTCATAAACAGAGAAATACAAAAAAATGCGATGAGGATGACGTCAAACAAAGAATGAAGACGTTATACAGATTGTACGAATGAGCTTTCCCTTCCTGTAATGTTATGGTGTGGTGGAAACAGTCGCCAGCCTATGGAGTTCATACAGATGACGATTGTTGCCCATGGAGGAGCGAAAGTTGAGAGTAAAATATATAGAAAAAGAATTATTGAAAAAGAAATTAACTATCTAAGGAGAAGACGAGAAATATAATGTCGAGGAAGAAAAATGAAAAGCATATTGTACATAAACACGCGACAGGCCCGCCATGACGTCGCCGAAGTCGAGGTCGTGGTGTGGTTCACATTTGTAAATGACCTCTAGTAAAAATCTTAATCATCGTCAACGTACAGGCGTTTTCTATTCTATTTATTAGTTTTCTGTTAGGAAATATGTTTGCATTTACGTGTATGATGGATATCAGTAAGTAAAAGTCCTTGACGATAATTATTATTTTAACAGATGTCATAGTGGAATTTAGTACGAAAAGATAATACTAAGAGAACAATAGAATTTAAAGATCTGTCATACAAGCTGTACAATTGACACCTGTGAAGAATATTTTTTAAAAGCCTTAGAATGTTCAACTGATAGTTAATAAATACATATGGGGATCAAAGATAGGTCTATCAAACAAATGATACTAAAGAGAATATGATAAATATAGACGTAATCTTTAAAGCTGTGAAGGATAAGTAAGCAACGTGCGTCATGTTAAATACGTGTGTACCGGTAGCTAAATGTGCTACGGGCATTTGCGATGCACGCCGGCTTCAGTACTAACGTCAGTAACCAACAAACTTATTAGACCAGTATTTGGTTCAAGCGGACCAATTGAAAGTTGATATCGCTCATATTCGGGAAGAGCGCGTCCATTTTTGCTTCCGAAGGTCAATTAATTCCGCGTTCGCAAGGGTGTTGGATCGTGACTTCGCTTACCAAATCCAAATTCATTGTTTACCCAGTTTTTTTTTTGCAATTTGTTATTAGCAAACCAAAGTTCATTCATTTTGTAATCCATTGTCCATATGTATATCTATATCTATAGGTATGTACGTTAAGCTCGTCGTGTATGCAAAATGATAATTGGTTCCCTTATAATAATACGTTTTCTCGAAAACTCGATCGAGCGGTAAGAGATTCAAAAGCCTTTATGCTCTAGCAAATGCTCTAGATGTATAAAGACGTAATTCTGAGACACGAGATCTTGATTATCAAGTATTAAATTCCGGTTATCCCGTATTCCCTATTCGAATTTTGAAATCCAAGTTTTCATCAAATCTACTATTTTTCCTACTCAGTTGTTTTTCTTTAGTCTAACCTCTTAGTATTACACATATGCGTAATACATTTGCGCTACTATTAGGGATTATTTTTACAAATGCTAATACAGCGGTGTAGTTAGAAGAAGATCGTATCGGCGTCCATAAGTGCATTTGAGTTAACTGAGTCACCCAAAAAGTTTGTGGGCCTTTTTATATTTTTAATAGTTTTTTCAACTTTGTCACCACAATTTTTAAAGACGTTACAATAAGTGTAAAAAATTTCCGCTTTAAATTATACTGCCGAATGACTCAGATGTCTATTGGAAAAAATGATCGCGTCTCGACCATATTCCCAACGTTGAATGATGCGTTTAGCAGTCGCGATGATGCGTTAATCATTAATTAAACAAAAAGATTGTATTTAGCTTGCGATTGATTAGGTCAAGGTTAGTAAAGAAAATATTGGAATGGGTTGGTAGCCAGGCTTGGCAATATTTAAATCTGTCATGCCCTTGACTAACTATATTATTATATTATACTAATTATATTATACAAAAAACGAGCACTGTCTTTCTTTCATATACCTCTGTCTTGAAGATTACATTATTCAAGGCCGAAACAATTTGGACAACTGCAATTGAATTAAGCGTCGTCTTTCTTTAATAATATTTTCTACTTCCCACTTTTCTTGATATGATTTTTCTTACTCAACACTGGGACAACCAATAAATAACCTACACAATTGCAATATAGCGAAAAGGCTCAACACAAAAAACACGTTATATTTTTTAATTTATAACTGTTCCAGGCATACTCAGATAGAAAGATATTGGTTCGTAGTTTCTGCTTTTGGTGCCCGACTTTAGTGGCCATAAATTTCGCCTGTGAATTCTACTCAAATCTGTTTCACGTAAAGCGACTGTCAACCCCTGGCAGCCGACCCAAGCATAACCCAAGTAACCAAGCATATATAATCGAGATTAAAAAAAAATCTATTAAGTATTTTAGTTAGAAATCACAAGTATAATCAAAACAAGCTTTTCATTTTGTCTTTTTTTTTTTTACTTTTGCCGCCAATCCTTTGCAAGACACATTAAAGAAAGACATGGATACATCCATGTGGTTCACAATATACACAAATGCTTATTTGACAGTGTTTATTTATCGGTATACGTTGTAAGCACGCTGTTACGTACCAGTTAAGATCTTGTTATCCGCTTCCTTGCACTAAAGTTCATGAGATATTATCTCTATGAATCGCTTTTCGTGCAACTGTCTGAATCGAAATGAAGATCAATTTTTTCAATGATATATGGGAAAAAAAGTAATTCTGGCAAAACGTATCATGTTCTATTACCGATGGGAACAGTAGCATATCTCGTGTAATAAATCCAGTGTATGAAAAAAAAGACATGGATTTATGTTGAGTTTTGAATCTGCCTAAACGACAAAGCAGCTAATACAAGATAACACAGTAAGTACAAGCACCTTGCGGAGGCTTGGTGAACTTTCTACCTACTCATATATAAGAATGCTTATCTTTTTTCGTTCGTGGCCCCGAACGGTCAGCCAAGAAAAACTAAAGCAGCTCAACTTAGCAGCTGGTTGCATGCTCCACGCAGTTCAACCGTCAAATCAAATATGATTTTTGGCACTTTATGCGGTAAATACACATAACTTCGAGCTACTTTAGCTGCCTGGGCTTCCTGAAGTGTCCGCTGTAACAAAAGCGGTTGAGCTGCCCGAGCATGTTAGTACTGCCTGTAATATGCTATATTTTATGAGAGAAACATTTAATTAGTTTTTAGTTGTTTCACTTACAAACGAACAAAAGTAAACTGATTCATTTCTTACTTTACTCCCAACCCAAACCCACTACATAAACACGAGTATAACAATTTTTAGATTGAAACCTTGAACGGGGAGAATCTTGCACATTACGAATCAACGCATGTTCTATCGAGAAACTGCACAAGCACGAGAATCGGCCAGCGTGAGACCAACAAGTCAAGGTTAACTTGTGTGAACTTTGCGAAGATCTGGTTCGATCACCGTTAGTCTTCAGCCCGGTAGCAGGATTGCTGCGCTAGACAGCAACAAAACGCCATTGAGACAGGCATGGTACTTATCTGCAGTATTCTTAAACCTAGAAGTTTTCCTCTCCCAAACACTGGCTGATTGAGAAGACGTCTCGCTACAGGATTAAGAGGCGCCCTGTAGCAACAAACCGCATGTCCGAGACAGTCGCGGCCAGTCGCATAACAAAGGCAGCGATTGAAGACGTCGAAACGACTCAGGATCGCTTAAAAAAACGACTATTGTGTAAAGAAATGCAAAGGAAACGACCCGAACTTTAACTCTGCTACTACCACCTTCCGCGTTTACGGATATCGATGCCATCCTACTTACTGAAATTTGAAAGTGAAAGTCCTTACAGCTGCCTAGTTTTCACGGTGTTTACTTACTCGGGCGCTTTTGCGTCAAGCAAGTCCGCCCTAGTTGCAAAGTATTAGCGCTTTACAACTCAAAACGAGGAAAGGGTCAGTGTGGCACTTGTCAAAGATGATATAATAATTCCAAGGAGCAGTCGATGTGGTATTATAGCAGCATACGTGCTGTCTCCGAACAGCGAAAATATAACGAAATGGTTGGACAGAACCACCCGTGTTATTTCTGGCAAATCGCAAACGAAGATCGACAAATTGAGCGACCCTTGCATGCGCACGCACCTTATTTAATCAGTTTCGGGTGCCGTATATTCTTCAATATGAACACACGTATGTTTACGGGTTAAATAGGAAGAATGATCGTCGATATATTCGCGTCAAACATTAGAACGGAAAGAGTTTAGTCCATAAAAAGAAACAATCCACTAAAAGACGGGATCATTTGGAGGTAGCTTATACCGGTCGAAGTGGAACTGTTTCTCCAGCGAAGAAAAACCTCGTAGAAAGAAAATGCCAACCGAATCCAACCAAACTCGGCCCTGAGCTGAAAACCTTGCTTCCGATTTTGCACCACCTAAACACAGACACTTTCATCGAGATTTTGATTAAAGTGCTGAAATTATCTGTAACCTATTCGAAGTTGTACAGCAACGACCGTGGTTTGACTCGATTTGCAGTCTCTCTTCTGGTGCACCGCGCAAGACAGACTCGTTGACCAAACGTCACTCGCATATGCGGCCGCTCTGTAACTTCCTAAAGAAGTTGATATAGGTGATTACTCGAGTCGGCTCGTCAGCAGTATCTTGAGCTACAGAAGGACAACTTTGTAATAAAGCGGGAAGAAAGTTACACAACTAATTGCGCAATGAGAGACGGGCATCCGGGTGTGTCTTCAGACGCTCGTATCCCGACTGAATAGGACAGGTTCCGTGCAGGACACTCGACCCCTACAATGTGCCACACACTACGTCAGGAAACGCACTTTACCTATCATCGGCTAAAACAGGTACTCTAAGCTTTGTTTGTAGATATTTAATCGGCATTCGATATGGCACCCCGACACAGAACTCTAATAAAGACTGCACAATGTAGAGTCCCTCACAGTACGCTGTATATGACCAAGGCGACTCTGTTGGAAAGCTAGATTACCAAAGGTGGACAATTCAGCTCGTATCGTTGATACGGGCCAAAGCCTATCCCTTTCTCCTTTGCCGTTGAATGATCTGCTTTTTTATATTCAATAGCAAGCGGGGCACGTAGAAATGCTATTTTACACCGACGATCTTGCCATTGTTGACCAGGGTCGGTTTCGCGCCTAGCAAGTCCTCGTTCTATGTGAGAAACGTGGAACTATCGCTCAAGGTAAACGAGATGGAGGCCATGATGTTCCGCCATAGAAGTCGCTTCACTGCTATTGATATGCTCCGTATAGGCAGAACGGTTTCGAAGTACGTGCCTAACTACAAATACCCGTTTCATTTAAACCTCAACTCTCCTTAAACAAAGTTTAAGGTTGACATTTTGCAAGGCACATCACAAACAGGATACGAAGAGCAATGGTGGCGAGTGTGAGCAAATGTACTTCATCTAGATTTTATTTATGAACGCTGCCGGTTCTGTTCGAAATTAAGGCGGTCCCGATAGCTTTTTACGAAGTCCAGGAGCAGGTTGAGGAACTCGACCGAGTTAAAACCGCGTCCCTAAAACGCGGCATCGGGTCGCATCGCTCACTCTTAGGCGACACACTGCTACTTGTAAATAGGCTGAAACACAGATTCAAACTTGCCACTGCCTATATTTATTTGGAGTCCATGAGTGTATAAGAGAAAAATATGGCTGAGATCGGGCCCCATTTCTCATAACACAGATTAATAACTAATGAAACTTGGAAAGGAGCGAACCCAATTAGTCGACATGTAGTTATGCATTTGGCAGTATATGGGTTTCACTACACCATATGGTACAATGGGTTCTCATCCTACGGATGCTGCGTGTGTCTATACAAGATGTGGTGAAATATGCCTGAGGTATTATGCGACGTCGTACGTTGAAGTACTTCGCTGAACAGTGTCTTTGAGCGGACGCATCACTTTTAAAATATTAACTTCACAGATCTATTAAGTACAATTATATTTTTGTTCCTATGACTTATTAGTGAATAATTATTAATTATTATTGCATTCACTTCACAAAGGCAGTTGAAACTTACTTATTTAGTAGTTCTAAATTAATAAGGATTTATATAAAGTGATTTAGAAAAGGAGAACACTTTGTACCGTGTGCGCTTGTAATATCTGAACAATACTTTCACATCACCCATTTTCGGTTTTCAAGGTCAAGTCTTCTGAACTATATTTGCTGCAAGGCTTGAACCAGATTCGGATTACATTGAGCCTGTCGTTGAGCCTGAGCGCCGTCCTCGGAGTTGCTACAGTAGCAATAGTTTTCTATTGTCGGGTAGCTGGCGCACAATGTAGCTCACCGGCGTGCTGTCCCTCCATGGCTAAGAGAGCTTAATCTGGTACCCACTTTTGACCACTTATCCTCGACCCAGCCAGCAAACGACAAGATACCGGCCTCCGAACTCCGACCATGTTATGTTTCAGTTGTGGATCGGCTGAATGAATATACGTTGGATCACTGTTGGTCTGATTTTGACTGCTGATGAAGACAGAGGATGTTTCGTGGTGGTGCGAAGCCCTTTTCACGTAATGACGACGTGCTTGTTGCTGTTAAGTAACTAAACCCTTCTGAAAATACCGTACACAAATAATATAATTAGTTAAACGTTGTTTAAACTATTAGATAGGTTCTCTGGTTGCAGTTTGCGCAAAGGCAAGATACCACGACAAAGTAGTAACAGTTTTTCGGCCGTTGAATAAACCAAAATCGACAGTCACCCAAACTATGGTAATCAGCATCATAATTATTGTCGTCACGTGGCCTGTCACCATCCAATTTCTACCTAGCTAGCTGCCAACTATAATCCAGATATGTATATCAACGTCCAAGTAGATCTGTATTGTCAGTGTAGATCTATGTAATTTTCAAGCCATTTTACGAACTGCTTGTGTCGCCTATCAGTTCGGCTCGATCCCCCAGGCGACCTGTTGAAGCTGGTGCTCGGAACCCAATTTCAAACTATCGATAAATGAAAGCAATAGTATCTCTGACAAAACTATTTTGAGCGACGTTCTTCGAATAGATGGTGGCCAAAGTTGGAAAAACGTTGTTCAATTGGTAGATTGATGACAATGCGTGTGTGCGTCATTCACTAGACGCTGCTATGACTGTAAACGTATGCGGCCGTCGTTGTCGACTGAGGCTATCAGAACAGACGTACTGTGCTGCTCTGTTGTTTTGGCTCGAGACCGGATAGTAATAATGATCAAAATAAAGGATGTTGCAATTATCGTGGTAGTATACCGGAGTGAGTATCCGACCGTTAACACTTTATGTATTACCTGTTCGATGAAAAGTTACATAACACGCCCAAGGTGTTGCACTCCTTCGTTTTGTTATGCTCGCTATTCGATATTAAAGCTCACAGCATCCACTTCTGAGTTGTATGTGACATCATGCTACGATATACAGAAGGAAGCGCGATTTTAAATAACATCGAAAAATCAGAAGCGCGTACGGTTATAGGTTATAGAATAGAGTAATATCAGAGGGACGAAAGACCAGCTAGAGCATTTGTATCCCCGAAATTCTATTTGTCACTGATAATTAAATAATTCAGTTAATAATCTTGTTTATTTCAAAGGAAATTAGCATCGAACGGTGTTGTTATTACTATACATAATAAACAATGTCAATGATCCTTTTGCATATTAAAAAATATACCTATTTAACATACTGTACACCTTTATGACTCGGGCGCTGCAGGTAGTTACAACTTAGACGGCTGACGGTAGACAACATTACACTGCAACACATAGATTGCCTTCGAATAGGCTTAATGAAAAAATTAATGATTTTAACGAAAATGATACACGGCAAATAGGAAGGACAGAGAAAAGCAAAGAGAGGATCAGTCAGATTGCAGCGTCATATTTTTTTGAACTTCATTTTTGGAACTCAGCGAAATGTTATTCAGCAAAAGTTCGTGTACGTAAACCCTGATTGATAATTGAGGTCATGTCCTTGCCATCGTATGATTAGCGGAAATAATTAGACAATCAACAACAGCCGTACAGAACCTGTAAGCAATATTCTGTACTCAAATTGTTACGAATCAGAGTCGAACCGAGGTGCTACCCGTCTAAGAATAGGGATTACAGGAAACTGATTTCTGTAGCACAGAACTTTGAGAAATGACACCTGCGTCTATCTATTATAAAAATAAAGTAAGTAAATAATAAGTAGAGTTAATTGGATTTCCAATGTAAAATTCTTTGAAATGGCTCCAAAGCATCGCGGTAAGTTTATTTATACAGACACAGGGAAAAAGTAGGCCAGCTAATAGAAAGAGTTTCTCATTCTACAACGTTTTTCAACTAACTACAAATTCATAAAGTAATCCCCAATAAAAACAAAGTTGAACTCGTGTACTTTATGTCCTGTTTCGATAAATTTGACAACCAACTACATTGTTTTGTTTAAAGCAACAGACTTCGTATAGATTCCCACTTCATAAGATCATTTCTATACTGGGTTCCACGTATCCGCTTCCCGCACTACTTTTTATGCTCGCGGCAACTATTATTGCGCAGTTATACAAACCCTATATTCTACTCTATGTACTATTCTTTATTAGTAACTATATATAAATAGTAGCATATACAAGATTCGGAACGCCATAGAATTACACTGGAACTTCACTAAATTCAAAACCAGATGCAATTAGTCGAATGTTCTAAGAGTAAACACCTCTTGCTACGTTGTATAGCAAGCCATCTGTTGCGCTTAAAAAAATTTGAACGTATCTTCAGTGCTGTTGTGTCATTCGAGAAAACTCTTTATCGTCAGCTTATTTCATTCACCACTAAACCAAACAAAGGAACCTGGTATGAATACTTGAATCAAAGTTCGAACCACTCGTCATCATGTGACAATTTAAGTGCTTAGCGAGGACTGACCAAATCCACCCACAAGAAGCCTGCTGTAAACTGGTCAGACCCATAAGCAACACTGGCAAGAGGGCTCCCATAAGACCAATACCTGAGCAACGTTTACCTACGCTGTTATCGTACTTGTACTTAATATTGCCCAAAATTGATAAGTAACTACAATGCTAAGGTTTGTGTTCTTCGAGGGTTTTCGGGAAATCCAGCACATCGTCCAAATGCTGGATTGTCTCAGCCATCTCTGTAAAAACAAATGTAATAATTATTCTACTTACCATTATTGTCGTGCAGTATATAATTGAAGCGGGTACTCGGCGCTTCTTATTTAGTTCTTTTTTATTGTTATAAATGGATTAACTTATTTACATATTCAAGTCATATTTTCAACACATATACTAAATGAAGATGCAAAAAATAGCCTCAATATAAGTACATATTCTCAAATAAAGAATACTCAGTATTTATAAATAAAGCTACTAATAATCATATATAGCTTTAAGTAAAGAACGTCAGCCTTAATTTTAGACATCGCGTACGGTAATGTTGAATCGGAGACGTTCTACTTTAAGTCTCCGTTGCTGGTTGTTTTCGTGTCATATAATTATATTGATAAATACATAAATGCACATTATATATTTAACTATTGTGGTCAGAACATCTAACATAACATATGAGGTGCTCCGCTATGAAATCTGAAGTTGACTCTGCAGGAATCTTCAAGAATGGTCCCGTGAAACTCCGTTAAGGCCATTTTAAGAGAAGCACGTCGCACCTGTATAGTGCACATTAACAATGACGAGCTGGTGAACCTGGGTTTCAGAAATATACGAAAGTTATTCTAGGAAACCCATCAAAAGACTCAAGAAAATCTGGGAATCGATAAGAAATCAATTGTTGTATTTTGCGGTTGTTACTGTTATAAGCGGCCACATACAATACAGCAGTAGGCCTACACTAAAAGATGTTCCGAGAACTACGAAGTAGTAGATGATATATGTCTCTGAAATGGAAATAATGCTAGAGACGTGCACGTGTATTTATGTCCGAAGAAGGTTAAGTCACGCAAATGGCACTGTGCTAAAAAGGAGCCGTTTTTGCAATTGGAAGTCACAAATAAACTGAGGTAGTTCGTTCAGCGCATTTGCTAGATTTAGTAAGACTTATCAAAACTAGCCTTGTCAGTTGCAGTGAAGGCCATGCGATGGTATGAATCGGAACTTAAAGCTAGGAACACTGGGAATTTTCAAAGGTTTGGTGCTCAGTTCTCCGAATGGAGTTGGCTACAAAGACCGGCAAGCAGAGTACTTTGATATTTCCGATCACTTTAATAAGAATAAAAAGATCGAAAGTCTTTTAGTTATAACACAGTATCAAAGGAGACTTTCGCAAATACAACTGCTTAACGGAATTTGTGCTGATGTCGCATTTTTATCTTTATATTCAAAGGTACTCAATATTCTTGAATATAGTCTAAGATCTAATAAACGTTGCTGTCTATGTAAAGTGAAAGCTAAGTTTTTTAACTCGTTCGAGAAAAAATTATCCGAGTGAGATTCGTATATGCTTTCATGCAATACTAAAATATTCGGATAACTTAATTAGTCAATATTATATTTAGTATAATGTATAATTATGTTTGTAATCTAATGATAATCTTTGTAAAACAAAATTCTTTAGTGTTTTTAAGGCCCATCTAGCATATAACACATCGGCCTAGACGTCAAGGGAGACTATCCACAACTTTTTATTTCAATGCTTTTTAGGACGCATAGTTCAACAGTGTTTCAACAATTAAAGCGGGCCAACAATTGCAACGAATGAATCGCCTTCCCAAATCATTATTATTAATATTGTATTATATATACTTTTTGCACAGTCGACATCGTATGTATATAGTACAACGGTACAGAGATGATAACGGCGGGCCGACCCTAAAAATGAACGAGCCTACTGGTTTTTGTTATACCTGTCTTATCACATAGACAGAATTTCACCTGCAAAGCAGCGGTAAAGGCGGCCAGCGAGTTTGGCGATTCGAAGTTAGCTTTGCATCACCAATGTTCGACATCATTGTTCCCATACATCTTCCGGGGTAATAATATCAAACATTTACTACAGAATCAGATCCTTTAAATACAATAAAAAGGTTACCCTGTTTAAGTTCTAAAATAAGAGATGCGCTATTTTAGGGTAAAATAAATACTTGTTTTATTTTCATCAATGCAGACATTGATTCGAACTTATTTGCTAAAAAGCTGCAGTAAACAGGTATATACTGACAATCATTTCAATGAGATGTACGAGAAAGTGCAACCTTGAGCGGATTAAGGCGGCTACTATGTGGTAAGGCGCAGTATAATACGCCTGAAACATGTTCTTGAGACTTGCGTACATATAATTAAGTAATTAACATGTGTAGCTAAATATATGTTTCCCATCATCTTTTGTACTCATAAAGTACTTTATCTTACACATAAAACGTGTATGCATAGGGCCGCAAAGCTTTAATCAGCTACCCGTAACGACGGTAATAGTGAAACGTGACTATTTTTCCTATTTTCGTTATGACGATAAATTAAACTTAATCAAATTTGACAAAAGTTCCTGTAAGAAGATCCCGTTTCGAATTCTGACGCTTCAAAAAAGTCTTACTGATGTCAATAACAGTGAGATAGAAATAACGATAAGACGAACCATAAAACATTTCGATCCGAGGGTTGAATACGACCTCCGAACAAACAGACGATCAATTCTTTTTCTACTAACGATGTTAGGTAGAACAATTCTAAGATTCAGCGGCATTTTTTGCGCAGATATCGAGGCTCATTCATACTTAACGCACTTATTTCATTGAAAATTTTGCTCGAGAATACATTTATTTCTCTTAACGTACCACATGCATTAATGAATTCGCTGTTTGCCATTTGTGATTGTTCTAACGTCAATACCGACCTAGTCATAAATACGTACTACCACCGGAGACTGCAATAACAATATCCTCCACGTTTCGGCTTTTACGTTAAGTATCGCCGTATGCCCGGGTTCAAACTTAGGCCACATCGTGTCCCGAAGATAAGCAGGTAAATACGTTACCTACTAAGCCGTCACAGAGACAGAAACGAATCCTACACGAAGAGTAAGTGACCTCTATGTCTCGAGTTTTACGTCCACTATCGCCGTTAGGCGTTCCATCGGACAGGCAGCTGGCTTCCAGCACGAAACGAAATCAATAGTAAGTGATGTAAGTAACTAAGATAGGAAATCTTCGTGTGTCAAATCCTCGTGGAATTCCACGCGAGAGTGATTCTGTTTTCCTTCCTAATCCCCTAAACGTACCACTGTTTGGAACTGCCTTTTTGTGTATGTATATATATACATATGCATATATATATATATATATATATATATATATATATATATACCAAATAGGCGGTTAATTCTTCAGTTGTGGAGTAAGCACACACACGGTCCTTCGGGTATACTACGCAAAACAATACTGCATTATTTAGTCTTCCTAATAAGCGGATTATTGAAAGTTGAGGAACGTGTTTTCCAGCTATTTTCAACAAAGAAAATCAATGATACATCTCGAATCCGAGCACGTACAATCCTAAAATATCAAAATATATAATAGTCCTAATATCTAATAGACAGACACTGAGCAGACAATGGCGATCTAATCTCAACTGATATCGACGTCGAAGGTGTCACGCCTGTAAACATATATTTCCTCTGCGTTAGCACGAGTGTTCGAGCTTGAGTTTTTGTTCATTAGATCTAAACTTTGCTGGACAGAATGCCATCTTTCACCCGTGCTGAATTCAGGGTCATCGAATCGGGACGTCTGTATATATTTCATAATGAATTTGTTCTATCCGTGTTTATTTGCGGACATCAAATATTCGTTTAGAGATGTGTTTCCACTATACACTATGTCACCAACATACTTTTGCCGGTCGGAAGGCGATATGCTAAATTTAAAATGAGGAAACGCAAAGTCTAGATCTAAGCCATTTTGTGCCCAGGCTTGTAAGGTTTTTGGCCATCAGCCATCGCTGCAAGACACGAACATCTTCCTCGGTGCTTATCTAGACTGTGATAAATACCGAGACAATAGTCAGTAAGGTGATTTTAAACGGAATAGTTGAACTTACTACGTTTAGCTGCATCTTGCACACTTGTTTGACTGTTAAAGGGGGCGTCAAGTCAGCAACAAATACTGTTGACAATCGACAGGATTATGCCCTAGCGATGGCGTTAATAAGCTGTCCCACCAGCGTAAAGCCAAACTCGACTGATCATTCGTCATAAGCGATCTGTACAGCCAGTTAGAGTCGTGCAGAAGTACGAACAAACGAAATATTCATGTTGTACTCTCGGTATAGTCCTGCATTTGTCTATAGACATGTGCATTTACCGCATGTAGCGTGGCGCGAATTTATTCTTCTACCAAAATATAGACATGGGAAAATCAAGGCAAAATACAACAATCTCGGTCAGAACTCCTTTGAGGACGACTGTCACAAATCTGGGAAGTTGCCATTCGATTAATTAACAATTTGTGTCAGCCTTCTATGCCATACCATTATTATTTCATCACTGACCTCGTTTTGTTAAACGTTTCCGTTTATTATTCAACACTGTCCTCATTAGCAAATGGCTGTCCTGCATCATGTCATACTATCCCGTTGTCCACCGAAAAATGATACTTCGACTGGGCAAGCGTTCTACCCTGCGGCGTTATCCACCTTGTCTTCGCTACATATACTGCAACGGTTTTCGTTAGAAATCAAGCACATATTACACCCTGTTCCGTGAGTGAGTGCCACGACATTTGGAGGAAACGGAAACCGACGGCCGTAATATACCTGATTAGTGTTGTCAACGCGACAAAATTGTTTGGCGTTAGTCATAGCCAAGTGAACAGCGTTTCAACCAACAACGCTGTACCCTACAATTCAGTCCTTTCAGAATTCAACGACAGACACTAGCATAATCCAACAGTTACACGTATTTGCAGCAAAAAAGAACTATCAAAAAATAGCGCTTGCCGGTCACAATAGTTATAATAATAATCATGTGACCAGTAAAGAAAGACTATTACTCGAGTTAGGACAGATCAAAATATTCATCATGCACTAAGTGCATAACATTAATCATAGCACAGAGACTGATAAGAACGCCAATGTTCCTAACATTTTGTAACTATGACTAACTCGAGATTCACTACCTTCGATGCTTCTAATGTCAATGCGCTATTTTAGCGGAACGACTGTTTCCGAATACTGGAATTGTTGTTGTTGTTGTTGTTGTTTATGGGAATATATTGCGACCATTGGCTTGACTAAAATGCCGTTTCACGTCGGTGCTGTCACATGGGGTCCTCCGTATCGACACCTCGTGTTCTGTACCTCTCCGTTGAGGACATCCCATTGTACGTATTTACATATTCGCCTTGTCCTGATTTGTCTAGGAGGACAAGTAGAATTTGACCTTTAAGAAGATGAAAAGTCACTATAATCCAAAACCGTTTCCAATCGTTCGTTCATTTTCACTGGGGAGCTTTGGCGATTACCATGTTTATGCATTATATTGCAGCCTTATCTGTAATGGCTTACGATAATAACTGCAATGCTGAAGAGTAAGAAGACCAAACGTTTCAAGTCTCGCGTCCGGCACCGCCATTGTATATTCTATCAGACGGATGGCTCCCAACACGAAACGAAGTGTGTCTACGTTAGGAGGCTTAAGAAAACTATGTTAGAGATGTATGCCGTTATACATTGCCACGGCGGTTAACTGTTACGCGGAAGAGCATATCATAACGCGTTGTAGCATGATCTACTAAGCCTATACCGGTTCAATCCACCCACTCCTGTTCATTCTTATAGTTTAATGAAGAAAAATTCATTAATTATGTAAACTTTTTTATTGTAAACGTATTTGAGGAAAATGAGGTCTTAGAGACCATTCTGATATGTCAAGCCATCATAATCCGAACGCTTCGTTCCACCTAGAGGTTAAAGTTAAAGATATTGATTCCATCTTTGATCGATTCCTGTGTAATGTTTGTGCAATTTGTTGACAACATTTGCCCCCAAAACCCATAATTTCCACTAGGATAGTGGAGTGGTTCAAAAGATGAAAACCCGGTATCGTAATAGGAAGAACTGATCAATCCAGGATCATGTATTTCAGTCGAAGAAGAATATGTCCTTAAAGCTAATCTTTCTGTCGCCAGCTGTAAAATTCCGTTTACAGTAAGTGATTGTTCACAACACCCTATAGGAGAAACATCTAAAGATAACCAATTTTTGGATGTTCGTCTAGGCCTTAACGAAGATTTATTTACCGCAGCCTTTTTTGGCAAAAATTAACATGGTTATCAAAATGCAAAAGATGATGATACTTCTAGTATATCTGATCTTTTCGTCATTCATACGTCACTTTACCCGCTATATTTTTTCAACGAAGTAAACTTTGTTGATTACCATTATCGAAGTTGCCGTTATAATGCCGAGGAGACATCGGTCGGCCTGCTTTGTTAACTGTCATCTCGTGATTATGCCCATGCAGTTCTTTTCAGAAATAATGATTCTCGAGTTGAACATGGCCCATCGAATCGTCAGCGCATTTCACCTTTGCATCCATAATATTGGATCTAAAGCTAATGTTCCACTTAACGTCTGCTCAAGCTTTGGCCTTAGGCTTTAATTTTTGAAGTTCGTCCGGTTAGGACACTAAACACAACACAATATAAACAATAATGAAAATCCCCAACACGTTTGTTCTGTGTGTTGATTTGACGTTAAATATTTTTTCTTCAGTGAACCTTAAATCTGTTTTTCGAATGGTCTCACATACGAGTTGTTTACGGCAATGTACCTCATCATATGCTCACCAAAACTCCAAAGTTTCTCCCTTCTGGAGCGCGTCGTCTCGCTGAGACGTGCATTGCCCTCACTTGGCAAAGTATGCATCGCTTGGTGAATACTTGTTTTGAAAAATACTTACTCCTTCATGGGACAATCGGGTCTGGTCACCTGAAACAGAAATATTAGCATCATTATTATAACATGCCCTCGTGCAAATGACAGCTTATAGAGTCTTTTAATGCGTTGTACAATAAAGCTCTATTCTTTTAGGGCACTTACCCAACTACGTACTATAAGCCGTTGCACGTATATTATTGGCACCAAACAGGAGCCCTAATCGTCAGTGATAATGCTAAATGGCCTTTCACATCTGCTATGCCTAATACCTAACGCGTACATGTTGCATTGGCTTAGCCTTAGGCCGGGTCGTTTGCCGTAATGCCAGAACCCAGTATAACGAAAATTCCGAATAGGTAGGTGTGCCCATATTTCGATACCGAAACAGGAGGCAAGCTACTATAATGACGACTTAATTACGGAAGGATGAACTAATAGCCAACGGAAAAGTAACTATTATTAAATAAATGTACGGCTGCTTTGGTCAGTTGATTCAACAATAAAAAGTAGTAGTGAACAAATACCTGTAATATTCTATTCGAACGCTTTTCGTTTCCTAGAGTCCACATCGTATAACTGGAGGATATATATATGCATGGACTACGATATTTAGTTAAGGACACGTGTGGGTAATTGTCATGTGTTGATTCATATTATTAATTGACTAGATATCTGTATTACGGCTGGCCTTGGAACATAGGCCTCCGTTTAGTAGCCCTGCCTCACCGAACGCGCCATCGTGTTTCATGTGCCTATGTTCACCCTTTGTAAATTCTGTCAGTTTTTCCACTAATCTTGATTTCTGTTACAATCAGTGAACAAATGGCTCTCTTCTAAGCTATTAAACACAGCCGCTAACACGAACATTAATGGAAAGTGCTTTTTATATCTATATTTTTTTTCAACTCTGTTAATAGGACAGTTTCTGGATTAACGAATTCAACGATTGTTAATGGGCATCTTCATCGTGAGAGTTCGTACGACCAAGTAGACCGAACTGAATCTTACCCACGGGTTATTATTATTTTGCAATATCCCTCATTGATCTGAAAAAATCGTGGGCACCAGCTCCGAAAGAAGATCCGAGCCTTTATTCCACGCCTAGTCACGTCCATATTTTGACTGGCCGGTTAAGAATTTAGTAACAAACCAGCAGAAATCATCTAATTGCCTGTTCAATAATAATAATACTATATAACATCAACGTGCACAGTTATATATAAATATATATGTGCTTGTTTGTATCATACAGCCTTACTTGATGGAAAATTAGTAGCAATACTTTTCGGATTAAAAAAAATTAAACTGGTCATCACGGATTCGAAGCCATCCGATGGTCGTCCTTGTGTTCTTGAGAAACGGCACTTTCTGGAAATAACTACATTTTTTTGAAGTCTTTGTAATGGTTTCGTGAATTCATATCGACGTGTTAAATATCACAAACTGGCTTGTAAATCTAAACCTAACGCAACGTCCGCGCCGTTAGAGAGCAGTGTTCCACCACGTTTTTCCGGACATTTTTTCCGCAATATATAGCAGCGCGTAAAAAAGTTGTCCAATTCATTCAGTCCATGCACAACTTCGCCCTTTCAGATAAATTTCCGGACTGAACTTCTGGGCAGTAACTGCTCTTGATATGCAAGCAGAAAGGGAAATGTTTCCTGCCTGACGTGTGCAGTCTTCGCCTTAGCTCAGAACTATGAACTCAGGACTGACTGCAGTGTTAACGTGCGTAACGACAGTAATAACGACGCCTTTCCGTGTGTGTTCCTAGAGCCAGCCTTCCCTGGCTTCCTTAATCGGTGCGTGTTCATTGACGTTCGACGCTAACACGTTACAAAAGGCGTATCGTTTAGAGAACGGTGCGCCGTATCTTGCTGACAGTAACAGTGTCACAGGCCTACTGCCGAATCAGGCTCATCGAGCCGTCCTAGGTAGTATGGTGGGCTTCACTGGTGGAGTGAGTAGATGAGCTAGCATTGCTGTGTAAAAGTCATCTAAACCCTTCAGTGCCGCGTTAGGAACAGGACGCATTTGTGGACGTTAGTGGATACGTATATGAACACATTCGCTGCTCAAACAGGCAAAACGCGAATATCTACTCGTTACATTTGAATAGATCCGTCTCAATGGCTGGCGCCTAACTGTCTTTTAATTAAATATCGATGGAATGCATGGCTACATAGACTGCTTAGGTTAAGTGAGATTTCTATCCTCAACAGTCATCGTCTGCACGCCTCTCTTTGAAGGAAGAGGAGGTCGTCGGTGAGATGGTAAGCCATGAACCGTCTTAATTTTTAGCCGTCTGGTGGAACCACCAACTATGCGCCGAGCAGTCACAAGTGTTCGGTGGCACAAATCTTGTATGTCTATTGTCAGCGGAGTATACGAGGTGGTTTAGTCAGCCCAGTTTGTTCCTACGTGTCAATGTTTGATGCTGGACATGCAAACAGCAGGCAGACAGCTATCCTACATAGAAACAACGCGCAATAACACACAACCACTCATACAAACAACAGCAGTAGCAGCGGTATCGGTAACAAAGCTTGTAGCTACGAGAGCAGAAACACTAACGGTGTCGCCAGAGATGCTGTTGGAATAGCTAATAGAAAGAAGGAAGTTTCATTGTCAGATACGTGCAGCTAGGCGGTCGAGGCAAGCCACTGCGAATCGACACTTTTCGACCTGGCTGGGTTTTCCCTGGCCGGCAGGGTCGAAGTCGATTTGCGGCGTACCGTTATAGACACGGACGATACGGCGTAACACGTCTCTCTCCCTGAACATCGCGGCGGGTATTGGCCCGCGGTTTAGTTTTATGAGTTGCTTTCGTTGCGAGTTTTAATCGCAGTAGTAATACTAATGGTGCTTCATGTAAGAGAGTGCATAGCTACATATATATATTCCATAAGTTAACATATTTGTGGGTTCCTTATAATACAACAACCATGTTGGCCGCTTCGGAGCGTTCATATGGATGGTGCTGCGGACCGGCTGGCGCCGTTCTCTTGTCGATCATCACTGAGTCTGATACCCCAACCGACAAGCGCAGGGTCTCTTCAATACGGCCACTTGCGTTGCTGTTACTGCTTCGGCAGCAACGACGGGCCATTCTCTCGGCTGGTTCTTCACAGCGTCGCCGCGGGTCATCAGGGCATAGTGTAACGCGTACGTTCTGCACACTAATTTAGTGCCACCGTTGCTGCTACAGTTCCAGTAACAATGCTTTTGCTGTTACCCATTGCAACAGTCAGCTGGCAGCCAGCTCAACTGTAGTCAACAGCAGCGGTAGTACAAGGCGGCGGCGGCGGCGGCGGCGGCGACGACGACGACGACCAGTCGTAGCACTCGGTGTTATTAATTCAAGACACGGCATACGGGCGCTGTGCGGGTGTCCGAGCGGCTGTGTGTACAGAGCGCATGGGTGACTATGAAGCGTACTTTTGGTTATTTTGAATGTATCATATAATACCAAAGTCATTGATAGGAAAACAGACACATTATACGCACGAGTATGCTGTAATATATTGTAAGATTCAGACAATACAATAGAATGAAAAGACAAGCAACGCCCCAAGGCGAGCGTGTTCAGTAAGCAGCTGAAAGGAGACGTTTGTACCCAAGGAACTGTAGATTCTGCATAAACGTTATATGAAATAAAAGAGTTATACCACTCAGTTATTAACAATGAGGTGTAGTTATTATTACGATAGGCTCTGTACGAGAGCGCCAGAAGATTGTCTACTCATTGTGAACTGCGCCGTTTCCGCTACAGCTTTAGAAGTAGGTAGGCGATTTACCTGCAAGCGACACGTTTGTGCAAAACATGAGATTCTAGATAGTTGAACAGAAATCGTTTTTAATTGTCTGCGATAACAATTATCATGTTTTAACTTCGTAACTCTCAAAACCCTATTGCTATTTCTGTAAAAAGTCCGGCCGCGTCGTATTAATCGGCACACCATTATGGCAATAGAGATTATTCTTCGTCGATGACATGGTCAACCCAAGGACTAGTGAATGAGCTTCTAGTTTTTATACGAGCGCATTTCTGGTCACATTCACGTGATCAAGGTGGCGCCACTGTAATGAGCAAAAGACCAGGCCGTAGCAGCGGACGATGCGAGATAGGCCCCAGAGGATCGCTCAGTCACCACTGCCAACGATAACAAAGCGACTCTCAATACAACTCTCCTTTTCTCTTTCAGCGCACTACAGCGTTTGAAGCCTTTCCAAATAAAAAAAATTCGGTAACATCCCATCGGCAATGAACATCAACAAGCATTGTCTGATCGTTTAAAGGGCTATGTAGCACTTTGCCTGCAATAGCCTTACACCGCAGTGCGCACACCTGACTGCCATATTAACAATTTAAATTATAAGATGACAATCTGCATACTATGATTCTATATTCTGATTTCAGCACCATTGTGAGTTGTTTTTGACTAGTTTTGCAGGATTTCCGCAAGTGATATGCTCTCAAAACTTCTTAACTGGTCCATACCTAAAAGAGCAGCAAAGGAAAACAGACCTAACCTTGATTGTAGATGTATACCTATGTGAAACCAATTAATCTTAATCTACTTGATCATACCTTCTTTTGCATCTATTTGAAAAATTGTTCATTTTTCCCTGACATTTTTTGCGTGATGTTTTGACCCCAGCCTTACATTTGTTACCGTTACGGCTTTTACCGGAAAAGAGTTCTACAGAAGGTCATGCTAGTCTGACTCATAATTCTTACAAGTAAAGAGATCCACACTGTTCTGTATAAACATTTTTGTTTCATAATACGACTTCTATAACAAAAATACATCGACGGCGGTGCATTTATTATTTCAGAGAAAGCGAGAGTCGTTGTTACTTCAAAAGTGACTTCAATGCTTTTTGCCTATGATGTGTACGTAGTGAACGCGCGATAGATTATTTACTTACATACTTGTAAATAAACACATCCCCATCCTAACCCTGAAATTGTGGCTTAGCGACTGGCAAAAAAAGCGTCTAGGCTAGCTAAGCCTAGATACGGACAAACAGGCGCCATGCCGGGAACGAAGAGAGTAAGAAATCTCTGACCTAGCGATCGTGCTCTTTCTAGACTTCTCAATCGTATATGTCTACTTACATAGTCAGCGAAAAGTAGAATTGAATCTCCTTGAACAGTAGGCCCCATCGCCACCGTCACCACGAATAAGCATGAGGATAAGGCTTACTACACTGGTTTACTGCTAGCTGACGTATACAGATACTATATAGAAGATAAAACAAAAACATACAGGTACGGATAGACGTGCACAGACGCACAAAAGCGCGTTCTTAGAGAAGCTAAAACTTGAACGAAGCAAGCAACAAACCAGCGTTTTTGGTGCTACCCTAACCACCTGGCTAATTTACTAGCGAGATGCCTTGGAAAATGTAGCTTGAATCTATGCATAGCACCTATAAATGTAGATGCCGTTTGAGTTCGCATATTAGTGGTTGTGTTTGCAGCAGAGCACATAGGAAAAAGATAGGCTCGAGTTTTATAAACGAACCGAGAAATCGGCAGATAGACCACAATTCTCGAAACGATTGACTACCGTTTATTCCGAAGCAACGCTACAGATGCCAGTGATGTCATTTTTCATATATTCTACAGAATTCGTATGTGTGTTTGTTAACTGCGCATTAATTAATAACAGGAGAAATAAATCAGGGAAAAATTCTATGTTAAGTACGGAGAATTAGTATCTCTGGCTTAAAAATTAGTAACACGCGACAATGCAAGTTGAATGTGAATCAGCAAAATCGAATTGTTAATCCTAGTATTATTATTATCGGGAATACAACGTCTGGTCCTACTCCGTAGTAGGATTTCAAACGGTATATCTCAACGCTGCTGAAGTTACCATACTGTTATACTTGCACAAAGTCTGGCACAAAGCGGTGAAGTAATTCACAAACACAGCAAATTTTTCAGGATAGTTATCCGTAGCCAGCTTACACTATTTAGTTTCCTGACCACTTCTCAGGAAGGGTAAGTGGGCAAAAATACAAGCGTCTGTTTCTGTATTACGGTTAAAATCGAGGTATTATGAAAAAATAAAGCAAAACATTTCGATTTGGAAACTTCAACTCGTAACAAAACGGGAATACCGAAAATCGATTTCTCTGCATCCTTACGTCAAGTTCAAGTATGGGCAGTAAGATTCAAAAGAATCACTTAAAACGGCAAGAAAAAATATATACTTAGGCCTAATATGTGTACCTATATAGGAAGTTGGATTTGTGCTTATGAATGCTGAATCAATTAGAAGAAGAAGGACATGGGACCTAGCAGTATATATGTCTATTAAATAATCCCTACATATGCTACGACAGAAAAAAATAGCGATGAATGAAGTGCGCCCCTTTGTTTCGTTGGTAGCTATATCAGCTGCTGTAATATCATGTTGCAAAAAATCGACGCAAAATGGCTTGAAAAACGTGCGTGCACTTTAAATGGTGATTAGGCCAAACTAGAACATTCAAAACTCGAAAAAACGTTGCTGATGAAGAATCGTCATGACGCTACAAAAAATAGGACCAACTATGTTTATCTGAAAGCTATACATACGAAACACGGACTTGCCTTGAACAACAATGTATCTGTCTGAAACGTCCGTGTTTCACGCACTTCAGTTTCTTGAATATAAGAAATACAACCACTTGACCCGAAAACAAAAACCCCGTGCTTCTTATTGGACTAAGAATAAGCTAACACATTGATGAACGTTAAGTTAATCGGAAAGTTTTTGGACATTATCTCCAAGCACATAGATCCTCTTAAATCTTTAGGTGCGTTGTTCTCCTACTGACAGAATCAGCTCGTGTTCGAGTTACCACAATTCTGGCATAATTTAAAATTAATAAATTAACCTTAAGGCTACGCTGGCCTATTTTTGTCCTGAAAATACTGGCGTTACTTTACGGCCAGAAGCAGGCTATTGTTGTTCGCGACAAATTAGGTGTAGCGAAACTTCTGGAGGTAATAAATTTTGCTGTTTCAATGCTGAGACTATAGGATGAAACAAGAACGCACTAAGGTAAGGCGATCCCAATGAAAAGCATCCATCAGTGTTTCAACAGAAAAGGGGGGGATGTTATTTTGCAGCGGTTTTGTATGACAATGTTCCACAAAGCCGGCGTTTACGTTTCTGCTGTTTTTTCCAAGATTTTCACATAGTTAATGTTAGCGCATGTTAGCGGTCCCAATAAGACGTCAGTGTGATTTTCTTTGATAGCGAAACTCTTTATCTGTAAACATCTGGTGCAATTTGACAATCATACCTGAGGAAAATATTACAAAGCTGTCTGCAATCCATTCCTATTCGTCACTATCTAATCGAAATGATTCTACACTAAGGATAGTTATTACAGTAAAAACTAACTAAAACAATGACTGTGCGCATTATATATGTGCCATATGATAGATAGATAAATATTTTATTTACATAACCGCACTTTAAATCATCATCACCATTATAGATCATGAAGTACATTGTGTCAACGTTGGCCGAGGGCGCCGCTAGTATTCACAGGGAATACCTTAGCAAGGGGTATTTAGCTTGAAGACTCGACGACTGTTGGCGCGGTTTCCTCGTTCCATGAAGTTGCTCTCTCTGCGACGAAATTGCGCCAGCACAACTGACTGGCAGCCTCTTGACCCGTGAGGTGCGGATCCAGCAGCTCGTTCGACTTACCCCAGCCTTCTCCTCGGTCTTTCACTTACGCTGCATATATACATGAGCTCACTGGAGAGTTATGTCAAGGAGATGCTCACCCAAGTTTAATATTTCAGCTAGTTCCCGTTGGGCGGCTAGCAGACGTACTGCAATGAGCAATCTTCAGACAGATCTCGAACGAACAACCTCGAAAGCCTGACGACTTGGAATTGAGACACTTCATCTATCTTCATCTGACTAGCACTCGAAGAAAGGAGCTATTTGTCGTTGCAAACGACAGCTACAACTTCCCATAATATTCACCTTCAAGTTGTCATTACCACCATAACTATCGAATCTTACTTGATTTACGTGCTTTTATGTCTGTCCGGCACCAAACACCATGCCTCAAAACCTTAAGGTGCACACTTACCATCCAAAACCATGGCAATGTTGGCAAGTAATCATCATCTGGTTAGCGAGCTATTACGGCCTTCACCATGTCAAACTAACATACCACGTACTCTGTCTTAGCGGCTTTCGTCACTGCATCCATGCCACTGATTAAATCAGGCTATAAGGCAACAATCATATTCGGCCAGCTGGCTCTCCTAGCTTCTCTTTCCCTGCTGCACTTATGATAATCCCTCTTCTCAATTCCAAGAAGCAGAAACATGTATCAGCAGAAATTATAGTATATATAAGTATAACTTAATAATGCATTGATGTCATTAGATAACATCAGATTATTACTTTTTTGTATATATATATATATATATCCACTAGCAGTGCACTTAGATAGCATCTATTTCTTTAGTTCAATGCTTGCGGTGGACACAATAGGCTCCGGGGTGGTGGGTTCGTCAGTCTGACTATCGTCAGCGAATTTCATTTTTTCCATAGGGTCGGTGTTCGACGAATCTGCTGCAGCGGAATCCACAGGGGAAGTCAATGAAACCGGCGTTCCGTTTACGGTGACAGATACCCCGTCACACGTTGCGCTGCTATCGTTGGTGATAGTGGACGGTGTTTGCGACTCCTTGGTGCACGAAGAGACGCATTGCCTTCCAATTAACCCAACTTCTTTTTTCGGCGAAGGGGAGCGCTTGTCCTTTTTGATGGGAGAAGCCTGCCGCTTTTTCATAGGAGACTTATCTCGTCTTGGCGGGGAGGCCTCTTTAGGAGAGCTAGCAGTTACGGTAATGTCACAGGAAGGCGCCTTGTCAACAGGAGCGTGAACAGCGGGCTCTTCTTTCTGTGCTTTAAGCGCTGGCGCCCGCTTCTGCTGATTTTTTTTCTGGGCTGCCTCCGCATTGGTCTGAACGGTTTTCTCCAACTTGTCAATGACACGTTGCACTTCTTTGATTGCGGACTTTCTATTGAGCAGAGTGTGGAAACAATACGAACAATGTTAATCAATGAGAAGACGTCACAGTAACGATCTTTAAAAAAAAAACACCAAATCTAAATTTATTGCGTGGATACAGTGAGATCGTTATTGCTTTCTTAAAGGAACGGAAGTATAATCTGTTTTTCAACTTCCCCAGTTCATAGGAACCTAGTTTAAACGCATTGCGATGATATGGGAACTCACCAATGATAAAGTTGTAACGTACTCAAATGCTAGCACACTTAATAGAAGCTGTGGGTAGTTAAAACAGCGTAGGCCCCTTCTGTAAAACCGTATAGACAGCTGATTCAGCCACCCGTCATGCTCCGCAAATGAAACACGTTTCAGATTAAAATATAGATATATTGAATTGATAATGCTGCGATTAAATTACCCTGTATTTTCTTAGTCTTTGTTAACATGCTAAATAAATACGTAAGATTGCTAGATTTGTATGAAATTAAATTCTTTTAGTGGACTTTCACTTAAGAGGTTTGTTCCTCAATAACAAGCAAATGACATAATTAGACTCACAAGAGGGGACGGCGACCTATTTTTGAACCACGAAGCCATGTTCTGTCACTCTAAACAGTGCGCGCCTGTCAGGCTTAGTAGGGTGGTGGGTCTCGTATCGTTTTTCGAATCTTTCGTCTCCTTTCTTCAAGTGACTAGCAACATTTTTGCAGATAAGCTGTCTCAACGGAGATTCATAATCCAAAACTTTGCCGAAAGCATTATTAGAGAAGGCTTTACCTATCTAGAGGCAAAACAACTACTCGAAGAGAAACCCACGCAGAATGACATAATACGTTACTATGAGCCCTATTTCAAAAGCAGTTTTGCAACCGAGCCGCTGAAACCAAGCTTTATGAAGTTTCTACTATTGACAGTAGCTTTCGATCGCCGATCAAAAAGCGCGCTGTTGTAAACACGCGTATCCCTTAAACCCTTACCCCGTAAACATCGAGCGCTGATCAACCGGGTGAGAATTCGTTCAATCCGCGACCATTATAATGTGTCATCAATATGATATTCGAATAATTATAGTAAAACTGTAGTAGTTAGACTTTACAGATGTAATTTGCAGGCTTACCTATTTCTGTCATACCCACCTATGAGCCCTCAAGGTCTCGTTTCCATCTGTGATGACGTCGTCAAGGCTAAGCATAAGACGCGTGAGCATCTCGTCGAGGAAACGGTATTCCTTTGCCTTTTGGTCAGTACCCTTGAACGCGTTAACTTTACCGTTGAGATCGGCGAGATCCAACAAGACTTTGTCAATGCGTTCCTGTGGCGAGACGGGTGCTTTCTGAACCGGCTGTTGCGGCGGTGCCGGCTCGGGATTTGATGGCGGTGGAGATGCTGCATGCTACGTAAATCAAACAATCATAGGGACCACGATGCTATTACAAATGCCACCAAAGCGAACCGGCGTACACAACGTTCCTATTATGCCAGAAAACATACGACACTTCTACGGTATGACCGATCGGACTGCTTGGCAATCGATCAACGAAAGAAAATGAGCAGCTTCAGCTTAGCCGAAGCTGAGTCGTCTGCAAAAAGCTGGCGGTAGTCGAGTCATCAGATATACAAATCATCAAAGCTCTCAAGGACACGGATCTATCGTTTGGAAGCATAGCATAACAGCCATTACAGACAAAAGCTGGCTCTTGTATCTCTCGTAAGCAGGTAGGAGTTTTCACCAATAAATTCGAAAAAAGAAACATACCAATAATATCAACGTGAACGTTTAGGAGAACGTTTGTATTAGGTTAGCTAGTAGACGCTAACTGTAAGATTTAATCATGGTGGTAATCATTTGGGCTGCAGTGCGAGATATAAAAACTAATACTGAGACTGGGCTATACAGAGACAGCAGAGCTAGTATTAATAGTTGCTAGTGCTAATAGTGGAAAGAAGCACTAGCTGTATACGTACCGGATCACCAGGTTGTTCCGCAACACGCGGTCCCCTAAACATCCCTTGTATCCATCGTAAAGGCGCTTCGTTGCTTTTGGTGCGAGGGAATGTCCCAGTATTACTCTGCGCCTCTGATCCTCGTTCCGGCGATTTTTGCTGCCCGAAGCGGTCATCGCCAATCACCGGGCTTGAGTCGGAGCGTTCCACATGCACGGGGATTGGTATGCCACCTCCTGCCTTTCCTGGAGTCATATAGCCAGCGAAGGTTCTCCCGCGAGGCGGCATTGTTGAAAAACGATGAGGACTATCCTCGCCCAGGCTTGATCTATATGAATATGTATGCTGTTGCTGAGGCTGCTGCTTCTCGGAAACGACTTCCTCCTGTCCATGTTGGGCATCTGTCTGGGTTTTACCCACTGGGGATTGTTGTTGCCGGTGATGGAATTCTTGATGCTGCGCTCCTGAAGATTCCGGGCGTGCCTGATTATTTTTTCTGACTTCACCTTCTACATGGATGGGGATATATACTTCGCCAGAGCCAGTCGTACCCGTTGAGCTACTGGTGGCACCCTTTGCGCGTGATAAATCATCCGAAGCCGGACCGGACTTGTAATGGGATACCTTAATTGGTACCTCTCTCGATACGCCACGAGGATTGCTAAAAAATGATTGGCCAGACGAAAGACTGAATGGATCGTTATTGAAGTCGTGACCAAATCCCGGCTGGAAGCAAAAGTAGAAAAACATAGCATTATCAACGATACTCATGAATAGGTTCGGAGTCAGCAGAACGGGTAACAAAACTCGTGAAGGGGGTTAGCGTTTCTTCTTCGTTTTACAAAAGTGACTAACTCAAGGCCGACTAACCAGAAGCCAAAACGCAAACTAGTGACTCGCATAGATGGGGTGGAACGAACGTTCTTGACGGTGGCACGTTCGCTGCAGCGTAGCTCTGCGCCCCGGAGATGCTTTCGCTATATAACAAAGCCGCGTAGTGCTCAGTAAAGTCGTGCAAAACGAAGAATCGTAAAAAAAACTGCACTAGTCCTTTATGCTAACGCATATATGTCCTGTCGTTTCTGCCAGTTTTGTCAACAGTTGTGTTCATAGTTCGGGAAACACCCGTTCCCGTCGATTATCAACTTAGTGAAAGGTGAGATCGCAAACTTATAAGAGGCAGCAAGCGCAATCATGACACTGGGGTCAGGGATTAACAAGTAGTTTCCTTAAACTTCCTGGCATATATATATATAAACATCGGTAGCGTTTGATGTTAAAATTTTAAAGGCTATACATTGTCGTGCAAGGCCGTGCACGAAGTGTATAGAGTATGATCATATGGCAACGAAGTTCGAAGAATTTGCTGGGGAATCTACAATATGCCAGTTAATATCAACTGGAATTCGATAATTCTTAAGGTTCCTCGGTATGACGATGATTGTGCTGGGCCTGCGTAGCGACGAAAATGACCAGGCCAAATCAAAGACAAAAAACATATCGAACCATTCACGGCTGCTGATTCTATATAATCAGCAGTCGTCAACGGTTTAAAAACAGTAACATACATTTACGCAGGGCTTTATATCGGTCGTTTACGAAATTGACATGATCACTTTGGAAAACGCGACGGTAGCCGTACGCTGCAGCGGTATGTGCGGCAGCAATGGCTGGCGCTGCTGCTACTAGCGATGTTGTTGATGATGCAATATTAATGCGGTACGTGAAACACATTGGTCAAAATGATCCCTAGCGTAAACAGTAACATCGCACTGCCCAAGGCAAGAGCGGCCTAAGCGTGGGAAGTTCCCCAGAAGATCACACAAACACACACCCACACGCACACAAACATCGGGCACTACGTAATCACACAGATTCGAACAGCGACCCGCCGATCTAGCAATAGACACACAGGCAAGGGGACACACCGACAAAAAAAATAAGCGTACTCCACTCTAAGCACTCTACTACGCAGATAACACTGACGGAGGTCACACACAGCACAGGCAATAATGGTGGCGTGCCGTTAGCGCTATGCACTCTCAGAGGTGCCTACTGTTGCTATATATATATATTTGGGTATACAAGTCGCCAGTGACCGACTGCTGCTTGTATCGGCACACCGAGACTAACCGAACACGAACTTCCGACTCGTTTACGAACATTCATTTTGTCGATGACAGTGATGCTACTGCCGTTGTTACAGTCATAATCGTCACCGTCGTGGCCCTACGCTGCTGACACTGATAAAACTATCCCCAAAGGCCCACGGCAGCAATAACAGATGAAGGAGGCGGGAGAATTGTTAAGGCTGCACAGTAAAACCAAAAAAGACAACCACCAAGTACCCGCCAAATATTACTCTTATCAAAAAAGGCTGTTGGAACTCATTGTCTGCGCATAGAAACGCAACGACCTTCACGGCCTCCGTAATCGGGAGTGCTTCACGCAATTAAAAGCTCGACCTTACACGAAGTTCGCGCAGTGCGCCCCCTATACTAGTACATTCGATTAGGTTACCTTTACAATTCAACATATCGTTGTACCGGACTGGAAAGACCAGCAAAAGCTTGCATATTATCACCTTAAGAAAATGGAGAACGCGTTAAATAGCGCGCCGTGTCACGCATTTAAAGCGAAGAGCAATAATTGCTATTAGTAACAAACTAAATATAATAAAACCACACCTATGGGTACTCGTACAAATACAGTCGCCATATAACTGCAGTTTTCAGTTACCCACGTGCCTGTTGAATGAAAGGCGCCCATTGTAATTAGATGTTTTCGTTGATTTGTTACAACCTTATCGGTGTACTTCACTCTATATAGAGACTTCTTCATATATACAGACCTCTTTGTCGGCATAATGCAACGAGGGCTATATAGCCACTCCTGCTGCATTCAAGTCGCCGTTGACGTATACGTTTTTAAAACATCATGCATTATATTCGGTTCTTTCCACCATCGGCAGTTTAAAGCAATATGTGGTTGTTCCCTAGTTATCGACCGAGCCGAAACCTTACTGTTTATTTTTTGCGGCTTTCAATTGTACAGCCTGAGCAAACATGTGATTCTCTTCTGAAAACCAATATAGCCGTCTGGGGTGGTAATTTTTCTGTAAAAAGTAAGTTATGCTTGATCTTGCGTTGATGCTTAAGCATTGTGTGGCCGCGCTGCCGATTGAGTAGGAAACGCGGCGGCATCACACACTCCCAGAAGATTCATTATGCGGTTTCGGTAGCACAAGTCGATGCTCGGATGTAAAAGGAAAACCGCTACAAGGAGAGAATGAGAGGGAGGTGAGAGAGTGAGTGAGTGAGAAAGAGCATGTGTGAGAGAGAGAACTCAGAACGCTGGCGGAACATAAGCATTGCTTATTTGCTTGATGAAAAATGACAACTGATGATGCCGATGATCAATGGAATCGCAGCAAGAATTTTCGATCGACTACTATGA
This sequence comes from Varroa destructor, assembly GCF_002443255.2. Lineage (NCBI taxonomy): Eukaryota > Metazoa > Arthropoda > Arachnida > Mesostigmata > Varroidae > Varroa > Varroa destructor. The sequence goes on along the minus strand of NW_019211458.1, from coordinate 34,668,036 downwards.
ATATATCCACGAGACACACCACACGCACAAACACCACATATTTATGGTCAGTGTAATACACTATGTAAATCAATACATCGCAATTTGCTGCGCAATCACTTATTTGAGGTAATCCTTAACTTATGGATAGCAATACGGGATGACGTATTTTTCATCGGACTGCGCCCTGTTGCAACGAAGATCCAAAAAACACTGCGCAATACGTAATACATATATATAGTAATAATACAGATTCGGCAATTTACGTACAACGTGAAACCTGGGCAGGTCGGCCGCATCCCACCGTCCCGGCGGTGCTCCCGCACTGAACATATCGTTCACTTCCGACGACTCGTCAAAATGGTCACGAAATGAACTAGAAGCGTGCTCAAAGCCAAAGTCTGGCGAAAACTGAAACGGTCTTCGGTTGAAGTTCATTTTTGTTGCTAGCTGCAAACCCAGCCTGTGCACGTACAGCTTCACACAGTGCTCCCACCATCAGCTGGCGCAACCCGTCAATTTGACGGGTTATTCGATCAGATGGCGACTCTTCCAGACGAATCTTGCTCATTTTAGTGTCTTGCGGTTTCAACAGTGTCAAGAATGACACCGCATAAATAGCTACTTTTGTAACTTATCACTCATATGGCTTCTTGCTTAGTTGATCAAAGGATTGGTTAGAGATAAAATTAAAGTCTATCATAAGAAAAATGCCTGTACTTTCCGCTAGGTCAGCCAGGCCCTTTCTCTCAACCCGCCAACCTTCTCGACTGTACTATGACGTCACAGCGCGCGAGTGGTGGCGCTCAAGTGGCTCCCCCTGGCGATTGCTAGAACTGGCCCTGCGAATCTGGAATCTGGTCGAACAGTTCGTACGCAAGTCGCGTAACAATGCAGACAAACACGGCATCTCTGTTCAAATAAATGAAGTCTTAATTTGTTCCAATCTGTCATCAATATAAACATCCACTATCAAAGCTGAAGTTTTATAAGGATTTGACCGTCCTCAGAAAAACCGTGCAGTATGAACAGCTCCTGATTTGTTCTTTCGGCATGATGGACATTGCCTAGCCTTGTCTTTAGTTCGATTAGATTAGGGTTCCTCCCAGCTCGACACCACAACCAAATTATGTATAATGGCGCAACTACAACAAAACCAATGGCATGACAAATAAAGGTGTTCGCTTTTTTTGATGTTTCTGCGGGGCATGGGTGCCTGGGTAATAAGATGTTGGTAAATATCGGAGATCTACACTTCGATGTAATTTTAGCTCTCGGGACTTTTACAAATCTTTATAAGTTTTATTGCATAGGCATATATATTTGAGAAGGAGTATTCGACTAGTCTGCATGCCATAGTCGAATAATAAGCTTAGTACCTCAGGTGGTTAGGTTGGCGTCGGTTGCAAAATATATACATTTTCGGCGCTTCGAGTATTCTGATACGACGATAGACTAAAGCCTGAGCGTTCCAGATAATAAACAAGGTTAGCCAGTTACGAATAGATACGTATTAAGAACAAGAATGACGATCCAAATTAGTGAATGACTCCCTCCGACCGTAAACCTGAATGACAAGGAGGCACTATGTATTTTAAGTATTTAATCAGAGGAACTGCATCGAAATGAAAGTCATTGCTCTGCGCTGGATCCGCCAATCACTGCGGCGAGCTTATCGATTAATTAACTTGTTTATTGCAGTACATTACAAAAAAATGCGCCATCTTAATGCGAGGTCACAGTTGCAATCGATGCGTAAATGTTTATTGAGATTGCTTGACGCTAGCTTTAACCTAAGCCCCGGCTGATCTTTGTTCGCCAATACGCTTTGTGTCAAAACGCCAATAATGCCAGAAAGGTATACGGAGGTTGTGCGATTACAAGGTCAAGCGTGCATTTTTCAGCTTTGTAGTCAAAATATACAAATTAGACGAAAAATTTCCAATTTCCTATCTCTCGGCCGCCTCAAAATAATGATAACCAGTGTCGCAAACGGGGACTGTTAGAATGGGCGTGTCTTCGGTTGCCAACGGCACGATCTCGTGTCCCAGTAGGGTTTTTTTATTCCTAATACCATTCGAACCAAGCTAATAGAACTAAACGGACGATAGAGGCTTCGGAATATTTCTTGGAAAAAAAGATGACTTTTAAGAAAGACTACACATACACACCTATAACAATTAAACAACCTTCAAGATCCTAAATTGCTCTAACTGATGCTACAACGGCGAAGTTTAGTGGCAGTGATCATACCCCAAAAGATATGAACTCACTAACTTCGTTTAGCCATAATTGGTACATCATTAAGTAAAGTTTACGGATCTGAGATGCGAAAACCTATACTGGCACTTGAAACGGACCAAAAAGACGCAAATAAATATCTTTATTATTACTATTATGGAGCAGAGAGACTAAAGTTAGTAGTCTACAAGTTGATATATTCTTTAGCTACCAGATTCTTTATAAAATGGTAATCGAAGAACAGCTGGCTCCAAATGCTCCTGTAAATCCATTTGACTATTGATCTTTGCATATTTGTCGACTATAACTTGACAACTATTTATAAACGTCGCATCATCATAATTTAGTAAGTAATGTTTTACCTTTATCTACGGATATAATGGAATATGAAAGTTAGAAAAACGTATTGTAGCATTTAAACTTGTAGCATTTATAATCGACGTTAAAGCCCTCATCAGAACGTTCCCTAACCAGAGCAAATATTCGCCATTTGTAGTTGTATATTGTAAATATACAAATTTACTGAGAAGAGAATAACGTACCCTCTGTTCTGTCTATAAAGTTTATTGACTCTAATTGGTTAGGCCAAATATTTCTCATAATGCATTTACCCCACATTAGATCAGAACGTCACCATCGGTCCCAAGATGGCATACAACTCTGATATGATCGTGTATACTGTTGGTGATATGTTGCAGTACAATTTAAACACGGAGTGGATTAAGTGGTTTTTATTTTGTACCGACAGAGTAGATATATAGTTTATGGTATTAGTAACGTAATTTTAACCGAAAACAACAAAAAGAAGACTGGTTCAGTACTGACTAACTAGTTATACATTAGCCGACTACTAGACGGGTTTCGTCACATGAGCCTAAAATAGCCGACGGCCTAGTTCGATCGGTATGTCGCCCTCCTATGAGGTCACTGTCATAACAGCTGTGATTGCGTCTGCTATCGGTCTACTCTACATCTAAAAGCATCGAAGGGTTCGTAAACCGACGCTGCTGGAGCGTTATTTGTCCAAGAATACACCGTTAGTTAGAGAATTGGCCGATCAAAGTTTGGCGTTTCTACTTTCTGTCTGAATCGAAACGGAAGTTACGGGATTAGGAACTTAACTTGATTGTTCGCGCGGCTGCTGTGATAGCCTGTCAGTTGCAGCAACCACGTGTCGTCAACGGCTGCGACGTTCCTTCAGAGCGACTCCGCTTCCGGCTGTTTTACGTTCAATTCAAAAGTAAACGTTTTAAATGTCTCAACTTAAAACATCAAGGCCAAATTTCGACTAATTATTTTAAAATCTCTCCAAAGTTGAACCTCGAAACTGAGCCATGTAACCAAAAGTGACCGTAGAGATGCACTTATAAACGCACACGTGATTTTCATGCAAGTGTCTTCTTCGTACTCGCCTGATTACCTGTACTTCAATAATATGTATATATATATATATATATATGTATATAAAAGGGGCTTGCTATGATAATTCAAGTTGCCATTTTTGTTCACCGACTCTTTCTACGTCTTAATCTTTCTCATTGTTGCTCACTGAGTTCAGTTTGGCAGTAAACAGGTACTGCGTTACCAGCGAAATTCACGAGTTCGGCGACTGTTTCCATGCAATTATCATCGACTATGATGTAAGGATTTCGCTTGCTGTTGCGGTCAGTTGTTGCTTAAACAGCAGTAACGTAATAGAAGCAGGGATGCTTGCTTGTTTAATTAGAAGTTGCAGCAGTAGATGATGTGTTTGTCGCCAGCAGCGCTTGTCGGCCTTGGAGTCAGTTATCGTTACGGCTGACGCAGACGGCGCCACGGCTGCCTACATCAACCGATATCCTCCACTGCACCAGGGACAACAGTAGCCACCGCCGCTGCAGTTTTGCCGCTGGGTTCCCAGCCTCACCCTAATGCTTCCGTGTTTCGATTTTTTACGTTCAGTATCGCCGCTAAGCATTCCATGGGACGGCTGGCTTCTGCCAGCATGGACCAGCCGCGTTCAGCGGACAAACAACAGGATGAGTCACTCGGAGTCATCTGCAATTTTCTGTTTGGGCTTGCAGAATGACACATGCTTGTTGATTAATACAGAGGCGCACTAACGTAGAGACTGAGACATATTGAAGCGCCACGACGCGCGAAAAATGATGATGTGTGCCTTCGACAAGAGCGCCAACCTATGATGCCACAACTGAGCGACCCAGCTAGAATACTGGGTCGGATACGATGCGGCTCGAGAAGTCGATTCAGTTCGCGACGGGCCTCCTGACCGGCTGCAAGGCCTAAAAGTACTTGGCCGGTCGTTCGCTCTCTGTAGTTCGCCATTGCGATCACGTCGCTCTCACACAGCTTTTAAGACAACGGCTAGTAGAAACTAGTATAGGTGACGCTTTTACGGCATTTGCTATGGCATACCGCGCCGAAGGCATCTCAGGAATCTGCACATTACCTATTCGTCGCTCACGGCTCACCTTGACGCCTGTTTTCATATATTCATCGCCATTTTATTATTGTCCTGATGCGTACCGTCCTGTCACCTAGATAGATGGTAAGGGTGTCTTCAGAAAATAAGAGGAGAAATCAAAATAATATATGCATATATGGTACGAATAAGTATCATGTGCATATCAGACGCCGGATATCGCCACACGCAGATGGCCTTCGTTAACCTTGACATTCGAATCTGTGCATCCGCAGTGTGAGAGAAACCCAATGTAATGCACTGAAATATATATATAGCTTGCCATCAATCAACTGGTCAACACACGACTAACTTAATAGTTGACTAGCCTAACGTAACAAGTCAGGTAGCTTATCTCTGTTAAATGCAAAACCTATGTCATTTGTGACTGTCGAGTTATCCTCACGTTTCCTACAAAATACCTATGATTTAGGGCGAAGATAAAAAAATACGACGACTGTCAGTTTTTAGGGTGAAAAGTAGGTTTGATAAGTGGTAACTGGGTGCGGTTTGATCAAGGTAGGTTTACATTCCATCAATGGAACACTCCTTGAATGAAGTGTGTATATAGGCCTTTGGTTCAAATCCGTAAAAACTATAACTAGGGCTTAATCGAACTCGAGAAGATAGTTGTATCTAGTCGATACATCCTTATAGTTCCACGTCTGTGTAACAACGTCTAGCCATCGGAACGGGTTCCTGATTTTGAACATCTTACTCATTATAGTTTCGCTAGCTGTTTGGGGCCTCCTTTACATCGTAATCTGGCTAAGTATAGCAGCAAAACGAAGTTCTTCATCATAGGTCAAGGCTGCCTTCGTCTACTTATGTTCATCATACGTTGATGTAGCAGGCCATTTCCGTCGTGCATATCCGTCGCCTGGTCATTCACGTGTCCTTCTCTAGTAAAAAAAATAGATATAATACATGGTTATGTAAATTATATAAATAACGCCTTGTGTTCTATATGAAATGTATGTATTATGTCACATATAAATCCCATTTGCTTGCCATGTTCCGTTCTCTACTCGGTACTCTATCACAGCCAGATTTCCTTGGTTAAAATGAAAATAGTAAAGAAAAATCTTGCTTTAGGTGTTCAATAGCTCTTCCTACGTTCTCACATAGTCGAATGGTCGTCGTTTGTCGACGTAAACCTGTTCGAAGCCATTACCGGCCCGGGTACATATCTCAGCTGACTATACAATAGACACGCATATATAAATTTCATACGAGGACCATAATTCACATTACGCTTTTCTAAAGATGGTTGAAAATACAAAAAAAAAAAAAAGATTCATCAAGGTTTATGAATGAAGATGCGGCCACTGGTTGTTTACCATGATATCTGCACAATAGCGACCCCTATCTAATACCAGTGCACGCATATATTCTCCGTTAATATAAAACATAATAAGCGATTATGTTAGATAATATGAGTAAGCATTTTTGCTATACTTATGATAACATGTCCCATTAAATGGAGGTGCACTAGGAAAAAAAATACTAATTGGTAGTATTTGATTTTCCAAGCCATCCGATTACTCGCTGCGCCAACTCTAAAGATAGGTTCAAGCATTGCATTTTGAACATGTAATGGGAACATACAGAGGATGTATTTCTAGGCTTCACGAAATATCTCAAGTAATACTTTAGTCTTGATACGGTCAAACACCACCAAGCTAACACAAATATCAAATTTAGAGAAATCATTGACCCTGAGGGCAGGATGAGTGCCTTTACCATCAGTATCAAGAAGCCACCCTGAACTCGCCCCAGCGTTTAGGGCAACAATTCGTTACGCAACCGACAAGTTTCGCGCACTTTACAGATGAACCTCATTTTATTTGCCGGACGATGATTGTCTACGTTAGCTCTGCGGTGTTGCTTGTTGAAATTGCTATGTTTATTTATAAATGGATCTATCGAATGATCTCAGATATTAATGAATTTTATCACGCTTGACCATGAACGCTTCTAATTGCCTCTTCCGCTAACTACCTTACAATTACATTCTACTAACTACTACAACTAACTTCCCTAAACTAATGTCTTTTTTTTTGTTATTTCTAAGTGGTGCTTGGCTGCATATCTATTTTTGTAAATCACGTTTCTGGTGCGTGCATTATTGGTGCGTGAACGAGTTTCTTTTTAATATTATAGAAAAAAAAAATATGACCTGCTCATGTCAGGTACTTTATCACAGTCCTTACATATCTCAATCAATTACGTTCATCTGTAGGTCTCATACCTTATTTAAAGTCCTAGATTATTGTTATAGCTAGTGTGGTTGAATACAGGCAAACCTGATATTTTGTTGGCGTATGACAAAAAATACAAAGCCTTACGAGACGTAGTTTATATATAGACAAGTTTGATAAGTTATAACTATGCACAGGTGTCAATGGAGGTACGAAGCAACTTCACGCAAATACCCCGGACGAGCGAATGTTTGTAGTCGTAATAAAAAGTAGGTTGAAAATTCAAAAATGTGACAGTGCAGGGTTGCTTAGTATGGAGCTGGAAACGTCCGAATAATCGAGTGTGGTAGTTGTGTATATTCAAGGGCTGACCAGCCGATCTTCTGGAGAGTTCAGCTGCTGCTGACACCGGCAGCCATAGGTCTGTCAATACGATGCAAAGGGTCATATCATTATACAATGGTAAACATGCATAAAATTAAACCTTGGTTGTCTTAATCCACTTTAGGCAGACATGCCATCTGCCCGCTACAGGCAACGGGACACAATTTACCTTTTACTGCAAAACGCGGGTACAGGGATATAGGGTAAGCGAAGGGTGAAACGGCACTCTATATAGTGGAATAGAAGCCCTGTCCTAGGCCTGCCTTGTCGTCTAGAGAAATGGCGACTCTGTAAAGTGTTGAAAATCAATATTGTACTGGATTTGTTGGCCGAATTGATTTTAATGGAACGAATGTTGATACGAATGGACTAAGTGCAAATAAATCACCGTCATCAGTCATATACGCGTGACCTTTCAACCAATCGCGCGTGCTACATCATATCTAGTTTGCGCTTTGTCTGTTCTAAGTATGTACATTACAATATGTCCTCATATCCGCACAGACCTGATAGTGCTACTGCGGACCTTTACTTAGCACAGGCTGCTAGTTAGACAACTAGAATATTGTAGGGGATTGCCTTATAGAAGGGGAAGAACAGTGCGTCGACTCCGTTTCAACGTTCGTCGTGCATGCCCCAGGTAGAGCGTACGACTGATGTGGGCATGTCGAGTCAGCTACTGCTGGTTTTGCTTTGAAGTATTTTCTCTGATCCGCCGTCATTCAAGTTCATTAAATTAAAATGCTTAGTAGTACGACATAAACTTATGTCTATATATATATATATATATATATATATATGCAATTTTGACAAAGGCAACTCATATAATATCTATACCAAGTTGTGTCGCGGAACATTGCTGTATATCACACAGTTTTATAATTCTATGCAGATTAATCTTTTAAACAAACGCCCTATTCATCATTTAGCAGCTGTGGAAAGGGGCAAGTAGGCTACCTGACCAATCAATCAAAAAAACTAATAATCAACATATAATACGAGATTTGATTGCGGGTTTTGCGCGGAACTTAAAGATATCTGTACGGCTGAAGTTTTGGGTGTGAGTTTAGTGTCGTGTTAACAGTTCTATTGGAGCTTTGCTTACTTCAAGCCGAAGTAGACGATGTAAACGATAAAGACTCACAGGGGAGTCAGACCTCCCGTAGTGTAGCACTGCATCTTCGACCTTTCTTTAGGCTTGCCGTTCACAGTTGACTGCTTGGTCTGCATAATGAGAGGACTACAGGCTTAGCATCGCAGCAGCCACAGTTATTTTTCTATCTACGTCAACCCTATCCTATATGCCGACCTGTCTCAGAAAACCTACGCTATATAACCTATATAGATATATATCAGAAAGACAATGCGAGCCCTAGACAAGCTTGTGTTACACCCAGAGAGGCATGAATTTGGACTGCGTGGCTGTTCTCTTTAGATAGGTATAGCAGTTAGGTTTCGATGGAAGTCCAAATGTCTGTTTCAATATAGTGTGCAATATTGTCGACACGTCGATCACTTCGAGTCTAAGGAGATGGAACTAGGTATATTGTATATAGTAATAAAAATGATCCTGTATTGCCTCTGTTCGTATTATCAAAGTGACGTGTGTCGTCTTCAATGGGCAATGAAGTCACTACTTCCAAATGATAATAATCATGCCTCATCTGCGGGATTGCATGCGTCAATCAAGCAAGATGCATGTGTTTGACCACCCAAAATATGACTTGCAATATGTCTACGCTGGGCAGATTAAGGTATCCATTTGTAGATCAGTTGAATATGCAGTTACATGAAAAAATATTGCACCAACTAAAAATAAGTAAATGTTAGTTCAAGAGATGGGGTCTGTGAGCCTTATATCGAAGTTAAGCATAGATATAGGCAATAACTGTGAAAGTCGGGGGGTAAAGCACGAGGAAGATCTGAAATGTTGTGAATCTTGGACTAGTAACAACACGTTACGCTGATGCCTCAACGATACTTTAGAAGAAGTTCTGTTAGGTACTATTAACAATTGGACTGAGCACACGGTCGGTTTAAATGATGTATTCATCTATGCAATAGGTACGTTCTGCAAGCTTATCCGAATTAAGTATACCTCATAACAAAAGAGCTACTTAAATGTTTCCTAGTGGTATTCACGATAGAAAGGTTGTACCTATTCAATCGAGTGAGTTTAGCTTCTGCAAATTTCTAGTAGATAATGAACATCTTAACAGTAGGCTTTATATACACATAGTTGTATGTCCTTATTATCACAAGGCCCAATTTTGAAAAACACGATGAAAAGTCAGAAGCACTATGCTAAAGGATAGCTGACTTCCATTATAAGGTAAGGATCGTAGCCGAGATCTAACCGAAGGACAGTTATTCGGCATTGCTAAATCTGCTAGACAACTTTACCAAAATGTACCAAGGGTTCACTGAAGAAGATCTGAAGCGCTTACGAGAGTTTATTCATTTGAATCATTTTTTTACGGAAATTTCTTACAAAATACGTTTACCGCCTTTAATTTAGTTAAAAAAAAAACAACGTCTTAATTTGACATTGCAAGCTTTCAAAATATTGAAGGAAACTGTTTAGGCCTTCGGTTAACACATTAAAATATACGACAATTTGCTGTCGCTCCTACAAGCAACTATACTATTGGTGCGGTTAATCATACACGTTCAAGCAAACGTCTAATAAGAAACTATTTCCCAATACTTGAACCTTTCCTGCCGGTATATGGTCAAACACAGTGGTACTTTACTACTACGGAAAAATCTCCTGAACAGTTCCCAAGTGCGAATCTGGTCCGGCGACCCACGCCTAAAAAGAGCCGAAACGGAGTACCGGATTCGCGCTTGGTCTCTTCTCTGAACTACCTCTAGACAAAGGCAATGAAAGCCTAATAAAGGAAACGATAGACGAATTCACAGACAATAGTGACGCATCTTTGAGCATAATGTTTTTGACAGCTTTCCATGGCTAACGATCGAATCGGCGCCATAGAAGCAAAAAAGGTACGCAGACAGTTATATTTCAGGTATGAAAAAGCAAGCCAGGTACGTACCTCTGGGTTACTCTGGATCAAAACTTTATTAGCTCATCGCAGATTTCGCACTGAATGTCCGAACAAGAAAACCGCCTTATCCAACAAAGGCGCTCTGACAGGTCTAGTGGCACAGAATACCGGCAGGTGGATGAAGACACACATAAACATTCATCCTATAACTTACGCAATTGCAACAATGGCTTTCATAAGCTACGAAAATTTCCAGAAACACCTGTTCAGAATCGAGCAAGGCTTTTAAATGATCTTTTGTTCGTCTAGAAGTAAGGTGACGATGATTATCACAAACTTTTTCATAGTCAGGAGCCGCATGCTTTTATCTAGCGAACTAGCGAGGGCGCAGATGGCATAAATGAGATCACAAGACAAAAAAGATGTATATGTAACGTGCTGGACTGTTTGCAGTAAATATGTGAGTTCTTTACGTAAGTTATCGCTTGACTAATTGCAACAGTTCACACAAATCCTCGAAGGCCGGAACAAACATGGTAGGCAACCCAATTTTGCCTCCAGCCTCACAGGTACCTTGATCTGCTTCTGAACAGTTGATCCAGCGCTTTCTACTAGTATACACAACAATGTTTAAGAACGTTATATAGCAGTGTACTTTATTTATGTGATTATCGCGTTGGGTACAATACTAATCCGACGTAAGTTCTGGTCAAATTTTTGCTTTTGAAAGCGCACGGAAGCCTTATTGGCATGTTCGGTCACATACATACCGAACGTACTATTATCTAGCTACTAATGAAGAGCAATATCCAACAGCTTAAATAATCGTTAAGTTATCATTAGGAAATGTGTAGACCTTCATTCAGCACCTAACCTTAATTCCGACTTTCTTCTAGGCAGCATTTAAAAGACAAAACTATTGAGACGCTAGTTAAGAGTATAAGAATAAAGAAAAAAAACTAACTAATTATTATATAAATGAAAAGTGTTGGACCGGTTGCGTCCGTACGCGCTCGTCGGAAGACCTGGTTCTGGAAGCCTTCGGTGATACCCCTTCGGATCACTTCACATGTCCAACTTACGAAATTCTGTTTTTAGATAAAAAAAAGCATTTAGCACGATGATGGTACGACAATTTTTGTCGAGTTGTTAGCAAATACAAATCTGATTCATGTGCAATTATGTAGAACTAACATCGTTAAAAGAGTATGAAAAGTATATTATTTTTCCCTATTTCGAAATTTAATGAACCCAAAAACACGTCTCTTGTCGCCACCTCACTCATATCTGGGACCTGCATTTGTCCTGTCTCAATGTAAAGCAATAGTGATTTTGTATTTAATACAAGCAAACTATGGCGACATACGCTACGAGCGGGCAATAATTTGCTTCTAGTTCTAAATACGTGTCGATAGGACCATTGGCAAGCGTGTTTCTGGCAACCGATATTTCCTCGAGTGCCCTCTTCTCAAGGTTATTTTTACCTCGTTTGTTTTTATGATCAGGACATTCTATCAGGACACCTTGATGAATTTTTGAAACGTTTGGTGTTTCGTTAATTGATAACAGACTAAAGACCATGACGCCACTGTCTTTATCATCATTTGTTACGATCGTGCATTTGAATGTACCAACTCCATTACCAGGACTTTGGCCAGCGCATACGCCAAACCCTTAGAAAAGATGTTTTGTTTGGCTGATGCTTTCAATAAGCATTATTTTTTGATACAATTTCATACATTTCTATCCAACTACGCTACTATCCTAGGCAACCTAAAAACCTAGATTGCGTGTTAATTCTTAACATGGTGGTGCTATCTGTCGCATTTGGTTTTTTGAGGCTCCGTGAAGATACTTTTGTTCAATCAAAGTCCTTACCATTTTGCCTTTGAAGAAAATATTGAAGGTGATTTTTCGTGCTTAGACGGCGTGACGCTTTATTTCGGCAATTATTAAAGCACAGCACAAACTACGATGTAAAAAACAATTCGTTTCCAATAAACAAATGTAACTTCAATAAGCTTACGTATGGATATATACATAGTTGACGTTCATCATCTAGAAGGTCATCAGATGAATTGTACGTAGCTGCGACTCAATAAAATATAATGAATACTCCATTACACAGATGTGATATCCGGACCTTTCTATTTCCTCTAACTTAATTTGCCACAAACATGCATTTTTTTTTAAATTTAAAAAAGCTTTTCGAATGCACAGACCTTACAAGTATACTTTCATATTTCTTAAGCCTACATACAAACTTTTTTAGAAGCGGAGCATTCTTAGTGGCACCGGTCCTTCGAGGTGTATGATGGAAACTGTACTTCATGAGGAAATAGCACTAATAGAGTTGCTAGTGAAGGTATATAATCAACGTTTAGTGACGCCAGCAAACCGTTGGTTTTCCATACACTGTTCTCGCTTTAATAGCAATAGTAATTTATTAATTACCTAACCATCATTGTGGTCATGTTCCTTCAGTCATTATAACGGTACCCTCGTAATCGATTTATATATAGCTCCATTTATATATATATATATATATATATATATATATATATATATATATAGACAATCGTCATTCAGATGCAGATATTGCAGTTTGAGACATTGAGTTGGCATCACGTGCTCTGCAGCGCTGCCAGCAGTGAAAATCGATGTGGGAGCGAAGGTTTGTGTAAGTGTGCCATTTACGTCGTTTGAGACGACCGGGTCGAAACAGGAATTATAAATACTTGTTTGCCCCATTAACAGCGGTATATAAATTACTAAGCACTGGGTCGACGAATCCGTGAGGTTTATCGCTCAATTTGCTGACCATCGACAAACGACTAAATAGATATACTTTAATGAGTAGAATGCAAACGACTTTATAAGACTTCTGAAAAGGGTCCATTAGGGAATACATTTTTATTAGATCACTAGGACGCAGCGCGTGTTTGACGCCAATTACCGCTTGTACGAATAGGTTGTTTTATAATCGTAGACATGCGTATCGGAAACCTAATGTTCAGAACAATTAAAACAGGAGAAATCGGACATTCTCTCGGCAATTGCTTCCACCAATAAGCAATGCTAAAATAAGGTAGAAACATGAAACGAGTCCAAATAGATCAGATTGTTACATTTGTTCCAATGTGCTTATGCAGTCAAGGAGTTACCACGCACAAGTACGTACCTGTTAATATAACTTACTGAAGTTGGTTACGCAGTTAGAAAAATACGCGCACGATCCTTTTTACGTTCTTCGCATAAAAATACTTTTCCAGTTTGAAGGAAAATTGATCAAAGATCATATTGTAATAACAATGTCGTAACTGTAGTAGTAAGGCAATTATAATGCGGGTTTCGTTGGCATGGATAACAGTATTGCATACATAGAGGCCTTATGCATATGTAGCATCTATCAAAACTACTATTTTTAGTAAAAACATAACAGCGACTGCAGACGAACCGCAGCTTGTCATTAGGAGGCTATTTAGGTGCTTTTCAAAGTCTACTCATATGCGCATCAACATAAAGACAAAATTCAATATAATCTTATCTATTTTTAGTGATGGAACCAATAAAAGGAATATACGGTGTCGGCGTAGCTCAAATCGATCAGGACTATTGATCATTCTACAAAATAACCTCACACAAAAAATCACTTGACCATATGTAAGCTCAATATCGGATATTGTGCATTTCTCGTTTGAATAATGTCCATAGATTAGGCCCGTAAACTCGTTCGTGTCCGGCTTCCCTGATGCACGGCAATGATGCTTGTCACCACTCGAGGTCTATTGCTACAACGCTGAACGCCGGTAGATGCTGGCGTAGGCTATGCAAATTGGCGCATGCAGTTGGGCCGGGCCGTCAAGCCAAAGGAGTATTCCAAAGCTCTGCATACGCCACTGTAAAGAAAGGGAATGTAAAGCGCATCATACACACTTTAGCAGTCCTCTACGTCATCATTATGAGTCGTAACAGAAAAATGCAAAAACGTTCGCGTGCTCAACGACATTTGATCGAAGTCGAGCGTCGGAAACAACAGAATACGTTACCATTAAGGTGACGTGTGTTGCGAGAAGGTCTTCTTGAAAAGTGACACATGCACGGTAATAGCCAATGGAATTGGCTGCACGTCACGTGCATCAATTTTCGTACAGCAAGAGTACGTCGGCTGCTTTAAACACAGCCGACCGCTATCCGCTAACAGAGCCCTACTCACAATGTCAACACGTTAGAGTTGGCCAAGCCAATTCAGTTACCAGCTATATTCAGCGGCGTAAATGAAAGATGCTCAAGGCGTGGTTTTTATAAAATAATTGCTAATATCCTATTGCGCTTTGCTCTCAGTTTTTTTTTTCAATATTACTATTTTGTTATATGATAAACTTCTTTTACCTACATAGGTCATATACGTTGGTGATGACCTGTGCGAAACTTTGAGGTTTTGCCAAAACGATACGCTTCACAAGTGGCAGCGAGTTATTTGCGTAGGAGCGCGCCAAATAGTCCTTTCGCTTTCCAAAGCCACTTTTATTCGTCCACAACCGTTGCAAATCGTTGGCTCCGGTGGGCTCCGGTGGGCTTCGTAGTGGAAAAATGACATCAATAAGTCTGTCGATGAAAAATTCTAGAAGCTTAGCGACACTGGCGCCAAACTAAAAGGACTACAACACACAGGCCGTGAACTCTTATTTATTTTTATTATTTATTATATTATATTTACTATTAGAAATAGTATATTTCAATAAATAGAAGCATCAACCCTATACTTTATTTGATGAAAATTGAGTGGTAGCAAACGTTGAGACTTAGGAGACTAGTTTAGGAATATTTGAGAAAGGTATTGATTTAGGTGTGTTTCATTCGTTGTTAAACACTGATGATAGGGAGACCGCAAGTGTTTATCTACTCTTATAATGTTATCATAATAGACAATTAAGCTCCCAGTTTATTTTTCATAGTATAATATAATTATTAAATGATTATGAAATTAAACATGGTTAATCATTAGTTTTTTGCCCCAATTTATAATCGCAACATATAATAATATTAATATATATAGTAAAAATATAATAATAATTATATAATTTACCGGTAATAAATATACGGCAGTCTTTTTGACAACGTCATGGATATCTGCGGGGCTACCTATTTCTAATGCCTCAACTCCATTAAAATGTTTGCATTGCAATAAAGTTCTGGATGTTAAACACTAGTGTTTTGCAAGAACCGTCGGAGACTACCGTTTTGTCGTGGAGATAAATTTGATTTCAGGTCATCAACTTTTCTACAAATACGACCGTTTTAGAGTCAAGTGCTTACGACGGTATCGTGCACCTCGCGGTCGCATGGCGCATCTGCTAGGTTTTTGTTGCACAGTCTTGCGTAAAGGTGCAAGGCGACTGGGTCTGCACATGTTGCCCCCTAGCCTAAAGTACTTATAAGAAGAAGAAGTCGTTAATTCAACGGCTGAGAACGTGTCAAGAAAAATAACCCAAACACGTCGGTTTCTTGCCGGTTGAAACACTCGAATCTACAGCATTGTGTCGTGACGTGTATGTGCGTGTTGTACGAAGGTCCTGGCGTTCTGTTTTATACGATCTACTTAACCCAGAAATTCAATTCTACAGCCCTACCTGACTGGATCTTGAAATGAGCAAAACCGCTGCGCGTAGGCCAGCAGACCCTTCACAACATGCACTTACAATCCGCTTATGGAGCTAGACTAACTGCGCGACGGAAGCTCCATATAGAAGGTGTCAACCGATTATTTTTTTACCTTTCTGGTAATGGTCTATGCTATGGAGACACAATGTGCGTATTTCTGTAGCCGAAACTAAATTAACTTGACTTGGACAATCGACGGTTCCATCAAGACAGTGCTACCTATTATTGCACGCTGGAAACGTATAAATTATTTAGAAAAAGGTTTTGTAATTTTATCACAGTTTAGTATTGATATGTTTGGCACGACGTTACCGCGATCCAACTTTGAAATTCAGTTGTGCCATACGAAGCAACGATTCGAAACAGCACCGAAAGCGATATTGAGGTATAACGGGGGTTACGAGAGAGGATAAACGAGGCTGAACTTCCTTCTCTCGCTCGAGGAGTCTGTTGGACCCTCTCCAACTCTAATACTTAAAGCCGTAGTTGCCTGAACATGGCTGCCTTAAGCTGTGGTAAAAAAAGAAAAGCATATTCATTACAACCCGTGGCCAGGACGGCACCGTCCTACCCGTTGCCTTTTGACGCCATTGTAGCTCACATGTCGCTGCCAATCCAATAACTTCAAGGTTTACTTCGATGTAGGGGGTTCCACAAGATTTGTGACCTTCCGCACTTGTGTTCATGCACGGTTTTACTGAACCTCGTGAAGAATGTTAACAGTTCGTTAGCCACTTACTTCTTTGGTGACTCTATCACCTGTTGAATTTATTGTGTAATTCACTTTATTAGCCAAACATGTACAGCTAGAAGAAAGTGAAGGCGAGATTGGCTCATCAACGGAACGTGTGCGCAAGCCCGTTTGTATGTGTGTCTAGCCGTGTACGAAAGCAGATACTGAAATAGTTAGCCGCGTTAGTTGGATATATTTTTTGTACGACGAGATGTACAGGTAACAAAAATGTCGAAGTTAATTAAGAGACAAGAGGCAGTCGAAAACAGGATTTCGGCCTAATATCTATTGCGACGAGAACGATTTACAAAAATCTCAAAGAATCTCAACCCATAATTTGGCATTACTGCAAGTTTTCATTGCGAACTTCGGTTAAACAATCGTTCGATGACCGGCCTTCTAGATGGACAAAAGTATATGTGGTAAAGTGCTTACTTATTTATTTGTTAGCGTACATTAGTATACGATCTAAGCAATTAACCTTGTCTTTAACATCATAGAAACGTTGCACGAGCTAAGGACTCACTTTTGTAAGTTGCAACATACTAGCACAAGCGCAAGTTCTATAGACGGCTTTAGCAGATATGGTTCGGCCAGATTTTTCTGAACGTATCAAGGAAGTGCGTCTTTTCGAAGTGCAGACGACATCCTCAGACTAACTGTCTCTGTGCATTACTTTCGAAAATATTTTCTGTATTAGAACAAGACCTTTGTAGTTACTGACAGCCATACATGATGTAATTTTTTTAAGTAAATAAGTAAAACTAATTAAAGTGGTCCCTTACTGCTCGAATCTCTCGATTACGTTTTTACCGTAGGCGCGTATAAAGAGTAGTAATAATTTAATCATATCGTTTCGATCGACTTTCCCCTTTAAAAAGTGTCTTCGTGTTGTCGTAATTGTAATGTTTTCAGGGGCCATTCGCTGGTGAGTGCTCAATGAAATAATTTTGCTATATATCTTAATAGAAACAATTTTTGTTCGTTAACATTTTTTCTTAACAAACAAACAAAAAAAAACAAACAAAGCAAATACAGTACTTATTCTATCTATAGTTATCGTTCCTATAATATCGTTTAGTCCTAAACAACTTCTAACCATTATGAACTATACTTTTTAGCTAGCCACGGCCCCCTACGTTAATGAGCGTCGGACATCGTTGCTTTGATAGCGCGCATTGGAAATCATCATCATAAAAAACACTATATCGCGTTTCACTAATTACACTCATATACTTATACACCCATACCAGTTAAAACATCTCTGCAGTCAACGTTCCCCAACCTCTTGCTATCTGCTTTGGCTTGTTCTGACAATTACAAAGTCTCTCTGAGTGTTCTAGGTTCTCAACGATGACTCTGCCGATGTTTTCTTTTTGTGTCGTCTTCAATTTTCTAGGAACTTCACGGCCCCATCCAAGAACAGGCGACACCTTCGCTCGGCAGCGTTTAGACGGCACCTAGATAGTACACACGCAGACACACACACGCATAGACACCCCTATTTCTATTTTTTCTCCCTTTGTTCTCTTTTTGTTGCGCTCATGGATGCGTTGATGGTGGCCGCAGCGCCTCAATGATGATAGGTTGTTATTTGTTACAGCAACTTCACTGCTTAGTCAACGGCTGAGCGGCAATTGCCGTCGTTCTAAGTAACCTCGAATCGAACGAAGTTCGGAGCAGGCCACTGAATCGTTGCTTTTAACGCATCGCCTGTTTCTATTCAAGACGACAACAACTATTGCCACTTTAAACAGAAATAGCTGATAGTTGGTTAGTCGTTCACTCGGCACTCCGTTAGACGGTCGCCGGTCCTTGTAGAAACCGAAAAAAAAGTCAAGAGCTAAGACTCTCTGCAGGCGCGATGTTGTCCTGAATGAGGCAGCATAAGTTGCAGCCGTCGATGTTGGCCAGGTTGCTTCTAGGAATATTGCTCGAAGGACATGCGACAGTGGCAGTTCGATGGCAATACGAGGAGACCGGCACAGCTAAAAAGTCCGAAATAGAGAGAATGGAAAAAGCAAAGCGCACAGGACCTCGAACGCGAATGGCGTATGAGAGTGATTAGATCTGAAGTGAAGATCATCAGCAGCAGCAGCAGCCGCCGCCGATTTGATTCAAACAGAAGCAATGCATTTAATCACGGAACGTGAGACTGTTTTCTTTTCGAGAAATCCGGCAGCTGTCGAAGTGTCGGTAGGGCCGTCGCGTATCTTGCTTCTCGCTGAATCTCGAAATTACCGCATGAGAATAAATAACTGCTTGTGATAAGACTGCCACTATCTTACGGATTTGAATATTTCAGATATGTGCATCAACACTTCAGTTCTACGCTCGCTCCTGATGGCGTATCTGAGAATGCGCGCATACAGTCGATTCTGAGAGAATGTCACATGTAGCCAGAGAAAGCCAATTTGCCTTTTTCTACCTATAAATTTGTTCAGCACGTGGGGTGGCCGTACGTTGCTTGTAGATGCTTGCTTGCTTGCTTGCTACGAAATTTCCGATGAAACCGCTAAAGGTGCCGATTTTAAATAGCGCATTTCAATGAGATGGTAAATATTATTTGTGCGGTTGCTCGTACTCTTCCTGTACCACATCATGTATATAACTGGTTCTTCATAGTTGTCGGCTGAGTGTTGACCACGTGTGTTATCTATATTTCATAGCTGTCAAACTTGGCGGTGGCGTGATCGGTCCTCAGATGTTCCGTTGTGATAGCTGTTCGTACTCGAGCTATCGCCTTCACCATCTTAAGCGGCACAGGTTAACACATTCAGGTGAAAAACCGTTTTCCTGTGAAAGGTGCCCGTTTACCTCGGCACGTCTGGATGCCCTACAGGCTCATCGACGGAGTCATGCCAAACACGACCCGCTTGCCTGTGGCGTTTGCGCGTTCGCTGCGAGCAATGCTGAAGCTCTCAAGGCGCACCTTAAACTTCATCATTACGCATGTCAAAACTGCGACCTGGTAGCGCCCACGTTCAAGGTATGCGATAAAATATTGATCTTATATATCAGAATATATAGAATCAGTATAAGATATTCGGGATGCGGGAGATAGTGCAATTTTTTTTGCACACAAAGGGAAACGTGCTAACAACAGTCTATTTCAGCAGAAGTAATTGACTAGTAATAATCCTAAGCTTCAACACGGTGATACATCGAGAGAAGTACATGTGACTACTTCATTACAGATACGTAAAATATGTCGCCGACATTTGTGATTCTATAAATTCTTACTGTCTCATATCTGATCTCCACTGATTGGATACGTCAGCTATTCACAAATCGATCCTGATAGCCAAGGCAAATCGTTGTCGCACTTACTACTTGCTTCATGCAAATTAAGTTTATCTAGCGCGACAGAATCCACTTGCGAAAGTACTATTCGATAAGACTTTTACGAAGTTTAGAGTACGTCTACCTTGTTTCGAAACTAGCAAACACTATAACAGAAAACGTTATTTGTGAATAAAATACGTAGGCGTTACGAGTTCATCAGAGAGCGCACAACGTCCACCGTTGTAGTCAATGTGCTTTTTCGTCACTGCTTGCCGTTCGGGTTGAAGCTCATGAGAGGTCCGTACACGGCTCGGGTAGTTTTACCCCGGTAGCGCCAATCAATTCCACAAAGATGACCAAACCTCTTTCCATCAAAGTTATACCTCCTGGTATCATAGCAAATGATTAGGAAGCGAATCTCATCGACCCAGCGAGGACCAGCTACGATATATACATGACGTGGGTCTCCTTCAACAGCCAACGCTTTCGTCAGACTGCTGTGAACGTCCAGATGGTTAACGCTGGCACATTTTACATAATGCGCATTTTAATCCAACAAATCATATCATTGATACGAATTATTCGCAAACAAGCACCTTATGCCCTGTAGAACTACATATACATAAACGATTTATTTTTAGAAGCAACATAACTATTGTCGCAGTATTAGGACATGGTCAATTTGTTTCCCTCACCGGATGAAGCGTATAGTCGTATTTAGGTACTAATCGTACTGGAAAACATCCTTCCCCAGATGTTTTCCGGTTCGATAACTCTAAGCATGGAGAATAGGCTATGTGCGAGAGATGTAATATTTTCTATTATTTTTTTCGTAGCTCAGTAACTAGTGATTGAAAACCTAACTCTCTAGTGAACAGCTAAGACTTGATGTATTGCGTTCTTCATTTATGAGTGAACTTACTTTTCTCAGATACGCGGTCAAGTATTTAATACTTCTGTAACTGCGACGGTTTCATTTTCGGCGACGATTGCGCAAAGGCCATACAACAGCTAATTAGACATAATTTTTTGCAAACGCAACGAAGCTAACATCACCCTTTAGATTTTTTAAGTATTGAATAAACTGTTATATTTTTAGAAATGGCAAGCTTTTTACTTGCGACAACGAGGTCTGCAGCGACGACCCGGGCCCTGTACCCTCAGGCTTCAGCCGAATCGAAGCAATTTTTAGTTTTGAGAAAGCAGAAATCGTTTACTTTAGATTAATTTAGGCCGAAATCGTCGTATAGCCTTTTCGCATTGAAAGGCATGGCGTCTGAAATAGGTAGGACATCCCGGCCCGTTTATGGTTCATATTAGGATTATTCTGTTTTGACATTTTGTCCGCCGAATTTCTCACCTGGCAACGATGACGGCAGCTTACACACTGGGCAAAAGCTTCACGTTGTTTTTTGCGTAGCGTACCTTAAACATGGACGAAGCCCCAACGGAACGTGTTTCTGGCTGCACTGAAGAAACTGTCGTCGGCGAAAGCATCATACTCACATAACCAAAAGTAAAAACCGGTTCTACGATTTTAAATATAAACAGATATCGAACTAGCAAAGTGACTTTTTCATTTACCATAAATATACAGTGTATCGGCTTTATTAACAACCTTTTCAGTCTCGGTATGTTTTGTGTATGCTCGTGTGTGCGTACGTGTATGTATCAAGTTGTTGAATAAATAGACGTAACTGTATGTATTTCCACTCGGGTAAATAACATTGTGTTTTACATAGAATAGAATAGACAGTATACAAACATGCATGAACTTCATCATAAAGCGGGATCTACCGTTTCCAAGTCACTCAGACGAATCAAGGAGAACTTCGTTCGGCATTCGTTCGGTTGCTAAGTGTTGCTCGAAATGAAACTCAGATGGTGCATAGTTCATACGAAACAACGTAACGCAGTCGCATAATAACGCTAATTGAAAATAACTACTAGTAAACAACTAGTTATTAAGAGTGCGTTACTTCCCTATAGACCGGAAGCTCGCAATGCCTTTCAAATAATTATCATACGATCCTTTGTTTGCATTTGTCACACTGATTTGTTTGTCTAGTACTATACAATATGTGATCGAGCTTTTGCTTTGCTTCATTACAATTGTCATTTTTGCCATGTGGTTGCCGAACATACTGCTTCTCAGATTCGCTCCCACATCTTCGTCATATAGAACAGTTTATACATGAGGAATTCCACCTACACATCCAGGGTTCAACTTAATCAGTACTGAAAATTACATTTGAAACCAGTTGCGGGTTAGTGCTTGATACGACAGGACGCGTCTGCATCCAGCGTCACTCTTCAACACCATACTCAGTCACGGACAGCCGTGACTTCGAGGAGTTTGTTCGGCACGCTTCGACTGCTGCCTTTCGTTGTCCACTTGCGTGCGTTTTTGTTCATAACTCGAATCATTGTGCTTTGGCATGACCGCCGTTATACCTGTGTACAAATGGGCCATTCTACTCAATAGTAGCTTCGCTTACGTACCTTACTTACGGAAAAGCTGACATTAGAAAGCACCTACGCGCGAACACATGCTGAATCGAGACAAAGTGGGAGAAATATACAAATTACAGAAACAGCCGCGGGGAAAGCCATCTGCACAGACGCACAAGTTGAATGGACGTAGCTAACTCAATTTTCTATCGCCCGCTCAAATTTGAAGAGAGGAAATGCCGCTGGATTTCGTTAGGGTACCGACATCACCTATTATCAGCTTCGAGATCAAATTCGTCTTAAAATCCCGTAAATCCAGCATCAACTTGTAGGCCGAAAAACGTAGCGACAGCAAAGCAACGAGTAGTCGTCCTATTTTTGGCGCTCTGTACTTCCATTTAGTTAGATCATATGACCTCTTGGGTAAAGGACAGCGAGTAAAGATCATTGGAAGCGTTGTCGGAATTGGCCGGAACCTCAGAATTGCCAGCACAGCTCTCGCGTCGAATACCTCCAAACATCAATAATTCACCTGAAAAGGGACATTACACAGGAGGGACAGTTACTAGCAAGGACATCAAAACAGATAGCTTTTATCAATCACAAAACAGATCCTAGCTAGGTGGTATACGCAACTAGCTTATGACTTCTGTGCCAGCGAAAATCCTTTTCATTCTACCGCCGTTCTAACTATCGTAATTTTAATAATAGATCCGTCCGTTTCCTCTCTCATGTGGTTGTCAACGCACAGAATTTTTTTCTTACCCTGTCCTTTGACGAGTGTATATAGAACAAGATGCTCGGGCGGCTGATGGACACGTCCTGCTGCTTCAGCCCGCTCCACCCAGCAGGCTCGTTTCTTCACTACCGACTCAGAGATATCAAGAGCATAGACACTCATTGTTGATTTCCAGCCAGCGGCGTGTGTGGGGGAAGCCACTGCGCCAGCTGCTGCCCCTCCTTGAGCAGCGACGGCTCCACCTGGCGGACCTCTGTCGAGTCGAGACGGCCCAGGCATAAAATCGCCATTAGCTGGACGAGCTCGTAGAGGCGATGCATGTGATACTCGAACCGAAGCCTGTGGAACACTTTTTGCGCCATATCGACTACGACCAAGCATAACGACCCAGTCGCCTACACGGCAAGCTGGGTGAAAACTTAGCCTGTAGACGCCGAAAAAACAAAGCACGTTGTTCAGTATAACTTAGCCGACACGTGCTACTGAGATAACCTCTAACAAATGTACGCCCTACTGTTCTAATAAAAAGAGAAAAAAAAACGCCGCAGTCATTTTGGTCTGCGTCTCTAATAACAAACTAGAAGGTCTTCAACTATATGTGCGATAGGCAAAGATTTTTAGTTACTAACCTTGGTGCCCCATCTTTTTGGTTCGCTACCTCGATCGGGTACCATTTCCATTCGAGATTATCTGATGTTCGATTCCTTGAACACGCCTTATAAATTCAGCATATATGAAAACCATTCTGAAGTTAGATCTTCGCTCAGAGTCCCACTGGCTGGCGGAGTGACATTCAAGGTGAAGCGGTTTTACCAGTGTCTCTTAAATGAGTAGGTCTTTGCACTAGGCTTTATGCGCTTATATTCTCTCACTTTCGTTCGGCCTTGTCCTTTTTGAGTAACTCCATAACAGTTCAGAAGAGGAAAAAGAAATAATTCTTTTAACCGACACTTGGATAACGACGACCATAAAGGGAAAAGGTATAGAAATAGTGATGGTAGAAATGATACATGTTTACTTACTTCCAACAGCCACAAATCATACAACATCTCATCGGGACCGCTACAACCACCTGCAATCAAAATTAAATAGCCACTTTACGCTTATGGCTAACAACTAAAGTCGCTAACTTTAGCTTGCTCTATATACTACGGACTGTGGTAAGATCTCTATCGTTGTCCAAGTAGACATATTGTAACACTCACCGATAATTAGAATGTGATCCTCATCAAGAGCGATTTGTGAGTGCCCATATCGAGGCTTTGGTTTTGCGCCTTGAATTTTTTGCTTTGACCACATCCAACTTTTTAGGTTCAGGAGCCAGACGTCATTCGACCTGTACCAGATAAAGACAAAAGTCATAGGCTGCACAAAATATGCGCTTTATTTTGTCTTGACCTCTTTACGCAAGACTACGAAGCATTGCTTAAATTTTAACAGTCTGGGCAGTCTAGCATTAAATAAATAATATTAACATGGGTCAATAAAGCAAGATACTCTAATCACATGGTATAGTTCAGTCGTAGTTTATTGAAACTGTTCTTTCTCGTGATGGTGCTCGAGGAGGGGAGTGTAGACAGAAATAAAACAATCAAAATAATACATATAATAAAATAGAGCTGATGCTTTCCCAACATAAACTTCTATCACGAACATAAACTAGTATCACTAAACGAATAAATAATGAAACAGAAGACATTTACGGCCTGATAATGTGAGCGAAATTGCTATAAACTGTCATGCAGACGTTTACGTACATGTTGTACGGCGGTCCACGGCCGTCGTCAAGAGCCTGGAGTCCCCCAAAAAGCAGCATTTTGTCCTCCCGAAAGAGGGACGCGGTGTGACCTGCTGTCGCTGGGCAACAACCTAAAACAATATGATCAACAGAGGCGGCTTTCCATTGCACTTATTACAAGTTACATTGGTTTTCTGCTAATAGTCTGGATGCTAAAGGTGTTCGTGTCACAGCAGTGTCATTATACCGAAAATGGGTTTCGAGCAAATGTTTTGGATAAATGTATTGACGTTAATACCCACATTCGATTTGGTAGCTCATGGTCCATTACGAATCTGTCAGGGGTATGTCCCGATAATAACTCGAACAATAACAAGTATAACATGTCTGTTGGGGCCAAATCTATCACCTGCATGATCATATAACAGTGAGATTTCAAATTGGCCACGTCACTAACACTAATCGAACAAGTCAAATACAGCTAAATTGATAGATTCAATAACTTCGATAACCTACTACTATCTGCAGTACTTCACACTTACCTGAAGTGGCCATACGATTAACTTCTGTCCAGCAATTCATAGCGGGATCATAGGTATGGATGTGGTCAAAGATACGCCAAGACTGAAAATTTTTCACCATGCAATGTTCGATAACTTTTCTTATTTTCACATATGTGATATAATTCGCCTACTGCTTTTTAAAAAAATCCTACACAAATGAGGCTAAACATTGCCCGATACCTCAGTTATCGCATATTGTTACCAGTCGTTTTTATACTAAGGTGCCCGGCATCGCCTCGATCGATTTTTCCGCTACTAAATAACAAGTTAAATGAAGTTCTAATATTGCATTGCGTAAACGTTTTTAGTCGTATTTAATCTTTCGGAAAGGCTTCCGATCCACGATGCCCTTAGCATGGATCTTTTAGGAAGCAGGGTCGATTTCTTTAGATTTGTTGCAACATTCCTAATGACGTATTAGATAATTGTGTTCGTGTGTGAAGAGACTGATTCAATGCGAGGCGTTTATATGAGGTAGCGCATATACTCACGTTGTAAAGTGGATAATACGGGGAGGTGTGTGCCCAACCTCCAAACAAAATGAGTTTATTCTGGTGCGTAATCAATGAAGCGCATGCCTTCGGTGGAGGATACGTCCCGTACGACAGTGGTTTTACCCATACACGACGCGCAAGATCGTATGACCTGTTAGCATCGTGACATTATCTAAATCGTTAGAAATAATCCGAGATGTAAACACTTATATTATGGACTGAACGGCGTTGGACAAAAGCGTGTGTTAGAGAGAAAGCAACTCTTCATCATTTTCTATGCTGCCGGTATAGTATAGCGTAATACATTCTGACAAATACTTAGTGATATCAAAAATCGCAATTGAAGGATCAAGGACTTGCTACCTGAGGTTCTTAAACCAATACTTCAGTTAAAAGTCATGCACATTTTACAAGCTGTCATTTGCTGACGAACGAACGAACGATATTGAACAGGTGCTAACCATAGATCGTTGTAGGTAGTGGAGGTGTTCGACGTGCAGCCCCCGAACACGTACATGCGTCGCCCTAGGACAACACAGGAGTGTGAGTGACGCTTTTGTATATAGGCTGAAACGGACAAAAAGACGACGTGCTATAGTGCGGTGAACTTCTCAACTCGCCAATAAAAGCAGTAATATTCAGCGCTCAGAACAATAACAAAATATGAAGATTTTCTATAGGTCACTTGTATCTAAGGCGAACTGTACTAGAAATACCTACAGGCGCCAATCTCCCCTTCTTCGATAGGCCTGGTGAACCACTGAAGCTGCTGATTCTGTACCGCCTGTTCGAGGTTTCGGCGAATCTTCACCATTGCCCTCTTTGCCAACAAGTTCCATAGTCTGTTTACCTGAGGTAAAATATTTTCCCGTTATCACGTAAGTTCCTTTGTCAGTCTAAAGGCAACACTCGGTAGACTATATACACCCAGTCGAATTATCACGTACCTGCGAACATGCGTGTAAATCAGAGTAGGGTGAAAGCTGCAATAGTATGTACTCGAGCACAACCTCGGGCAAATCATTGATCGAAGCGCCAATTCCTGCTGCCACTTTCCTCGGCGGCTTCTCCTCCATATTTCAAGGAGCCCCGCGTTTCCAGCCAGCTCCAGCGTACTATATGGCCTTCGGCCCTATGACCCACAATATCTGCTGGGCACGGCTACTAAATCAACAAAATGGTCTTACCGCTACAACAATAGCCAAGCTGCAACGTGATTTAGACCTGGCAACCAGTCAGATTCAGTAGTAAAAACACAAATGATGTAGTAGTCTTAAATAGATAAAGGGAACTTTATATCTTGACAATTCACCGTAGTAAAAAGTGAACAAATCACAGCTCGTAAGATGCAGGATCCAATGTGTTAGTAGAAACTCTATTGGTTTAAATAAAGTCTTGCAAGGAGAATATAACGCTATACGTCACAGAGACACAATATACAGTTATAAATCCCAAAGAAATCGTTTTAACCGTACTTAGTTACGCAGATTCACATACGGTTATTTAACGACTAGAAATTCGAATGCTCTAACGTATATGGCATATACAGTTTTTAGAATCATCCAGATATTTCTGTGTTTATTAATCTCTACCGGGACAAATTACACAAGCAGAAACCTTTCACAGTACAATTCGATGACCTCTAAACGTATCAGTAAAGAAACACACATGGTTTGAAAATCTCACACGAAAATATCGAAATTTTTCGTTTAAACTCTATGCAGCGATTACAGGCTTTATTAATGCACTTCTTATTCTAGCTAGCTATTTTTGCCTACTAGATAAAAGAAGCCTATCCTTTCACTTCTTCTTCGTTCTTCGAAACGTAAAAAGATAGAAAAAAAAAAAAGTTGAGGCGGCGAACTTCTTCACCGAATACCTACGTGATCGTATGTTATACCAATGCCATCTTACTCAAAAACTTCTCAGGTGTGGATAAAATAGAACGGTACACAGCTGGGAGCTCAAATATAAACAAGCGCAGTCCTGCCAAAAACCAAAATGGCGTCATCATCATTCAGAAAATGTCTTAGTGGCGGCAAAATCGTTGTTGCATGTTTCCGAACAGATGCGTTTCCACAGAGATTTAAGTTGATTTAGTTGAAATGTCACTGCAGTTATATTAAGGCTGTTTTGGCGGTGTCACACTGTGCATATGTATTTTCGAGTGTACCCGATCATCATACGACCTCATCTGAGACTAGCTACCACCGAATTGTGTCTTATGAGAAAATTGTCTGCCACTGTTGGTGAAGAAACAACTATAATCGTGCCATTTTTATTTGAACCAGTTGTCGAGTAAGATTTTGCAAAGAAACTGTCATTAAGACAAATTGAATTTGAACGCTTGGAACTTTATTCATTCATCGGTATTTTCTTTTGGTGCACTAGTTATATCGGAAGTTCGAAACATGGAAATTTTTAAGTGTGATAGATGTATGATTTTTGTCTGCTATCATTTCCCATATACATTGTTTAGTTAGCTTTAGTAAACATTTTTTTAAAAAAATCTCTAACGGGAAGTTGTTTAAAGAAATGCTGCTGTGTTGGAAAAGCGGCGTTTTTGCCCATTAGGGTCTCAGAAGACTAAAAAATGAGACACGTTCGTTATATTTAAATACTACTAATGCAATATTTATCGATTTAATCACATTTTTTACCAGTTAAAAAACAGAACAGCGGGGACAAGAACATTCTAATCATTATACGAAGGCGACTCATCTCAGCAGGACAAATGATTGTTTTCGAAATCCTCTTCTCGATATATTATTCGTTTATATAATACGGAAACTGCTCGTTGTTTCACAAAAACGTCTCACATCATTTTCACGCGTACAGCTAAAGCCAACCGACAGCTATTGGCAGTACTTAAAATAAATGAAGTTTTTTTTTTATCTATATTTATGCATGTAAATGCGTAAAGAAGTAGGTTTCGAGAACGTACTGCCGTTCGTTTAGCTATGGCCTTTCATAAAATGAATATAAAATTAAACAAAATTTCGAAAATAATCTCTGAAATACTTTTATCTTTATTTAGTTAAATTTAAAGCCTCGATTCTACTCATTGGATAGTATCAATCATCAGTTAGTGGTAGAATAGTGAGGCCGTTATTGTGATATACGCAATCGCACCCTGCCCAGAAACGATGTGCTAAATCAATATCTATTGGCAAAAACAATATCAAAAAGGCCTCCTTTTTGCAGACGGGTAGCTCATGATAGTACCCACATTGCCTGCCACAACCTTGCATTTATTAGCTCATACTTATAAAAATTTCCTGAAGTGTTAGTGATGCTTTTTGACACTTCAGTAGGAACTAAACGGTAGGGACGATCTAAATATCGTCTAGTTGAAATTTTGATTTAATTTCATTTAAATCAACTGTCCTTCAAGCTAGCTTGACAAGACTGTGGCTAGAGAAGAAATCGGAGGTTCCGCCTCTTCCAATCGTTGAGCGTTTGTGGATACCAAATCGTACATATATACAAAAGTAGGTGTTTCTTCGTTTCGGCATTAAAAACAACTATGTAAATATAAATATTGCTTTACATAGGCGATTGTGTATGTTGGCCTAATATATCTATCGAAATATTGCAATAAAAAGAAAAAAACTATCATATAGCTAGTAATTATTTACAGGTATATAACATTTCGTTTTTTTTTTTTATTTTTCATTGCGACAAAATAGAATGAAAAACTCATCCATCACTAATTTCGGGTCAGCTACAAATTACTTTACAGGAAGTTATATAATTATATATTTATTGTAATATAGCCTGCAACTAACACTTGGTTGGCTTCAATTGTTTCATCGATAACATACTGTTTGTACAGTGTTAGAAACAATAAAGTTGTTTTTCTGGAGAACGCTTTAAGTCAATTAAGCGGAATCACACAGCCATTTAGCGAAGGTCGGTCATAAAACGCTTCAAATAATCTGACATAAGATCAATACATTTGAATCAATAGATAAATATATATATATATGTGTGCGAATAGTAGCAGCATTTGTCGTTCTTAATGGGTGCGTTTGATCGCGTCCAGATGATTCGTATTAAGCGGCGAAGTTCTTTAACGCTAGAGTCCTATCGCTATAATTTGTATTGAGAAAAGATTAGATTCACTGTATATAACTGAGTGGTAGTTCGATGTCGAAGACTTCCTGCCAGGGTTGACGGAGGCTCTCAATGAACACAAACATTGATGCTACGGACGCAGTTTCAAAGTACCACACCTGGAATAAATATATCCGCGATCAGAACCGTGAGACCGAATATTCTTATTTGAATAAGAGTTCAGCTGTAAAATACAATGGTCGTACATGTTTGGGCAGCCTGCGTGTGCTGTCATTAGTACCTAGATATGGCGAACGTAAGGTTTTTTGAACAAAATGCTTTCTTTTAAAGATTCGACTAGACGTAAGGCAGATGCTCTCGAGAAGAACATAACCACTATGACCTACAAAGAAATAGCGAACCTAAATTAACTGCACTCGCAACACGAACTTTTTACGTATGTTTCTATGAACAAATATATAATTAATAATAATAATCAAGTATTAATTAAGTGCTACTAGCATTACTATTAAGTGGTTGAGAGATCGCTAAGTAATTCTATTTCAATTTAGTGTGAAAAATGTCATCTCCTTTACCTGTTCCCTGGTGCCGGTTTCATCCAGGGCAAACGTGACGTTCGCAATTCGTGGATCACTCTCTTCAAGCGCTAACGAGGTAAGTGCGATGATCGACTGAGTACATACCTCAGTAAACTTTACCTGCAAACAATTACGTTAACTGTTCTAGGATAAAATGCTTTGTTCAAGCTCCTAAGCTCTAAAAACAGCTTTGTAAATATAACCGGGGGAGGGGGGGGGGGGTAAACATTTCCGTCGGGCGAATGGTTTATAATAGATTTATATAAGGGTGGGACTTATAGGACAATATTATGTCCTTTATAGAAATTATCGATTCGGTTATACTTCGGTTTCAGTAAATTTAGTTTCTATCATCTATCTAGACAAAGTACACGTGACTGTGACGTGCAAGCTATAATAACACGGCGACGACCTTCTCGGGTTCAACGTGACGTTCTCGTACGACGACGACGTCCTGCGAAGCAACTGCGATACAAACGTGGCTTTTTTCTGGCGGTGTCGCGCCTCCATCGTCCAAAATTCTCCAGTAACCCTACAAATAATAAGACGAATAAATGCCTTAAATCTATATATGGATACAAAATACTGCAATTTTAGACGAAAATCAAATAAATATTAAGAAGGCATGTTTTCCTAATGATTTAAGATAAGTTTACCTGCGAGTAGGCTCGAAGACTTTCGCTTTCGAGATGGAGCGATGCTAGCAAATCCCCACTTCCAACCTCCGACCGCAGTGTTCGAGCTTTTTCCGGCATGTAAACTGCAATTTGTATATAGTAAATATAAATACCTATTGTATCTGTGTGCGTAAAGAAAACCGTCGTGGAATATTTGCTAATCGCTTCAGCTAGACAGGGTCAGAACGCTGATACAAATCAATATAAATGTTATGACGAAATTTTTTTTAAATTAGGATTCGTGCCGACTTACGGTTGATTAGCTGAGAAAGCTGTGCACACCAGCCTGTATCGCCTATGTACAGAAGTAGCCAATCGGGCGCGGCACCGGGTCCCCCACACGGCCCCCATTCGGCTGTGTTTTTATCAACTTCAATTACGAGTGTCTGTGCTCCCAGCTGAACAGTGGTGCGACGAAGTCGACACAATGGTACGGACCAGAGAACGCCGCACTCCGAGGTTGAAACTCGCGGCTTAGACACGTACATCCGATGCTCGGAGAGGATTACAAAACCTTTTTTAAAAGACTCGTCATAGTTAGGTAGTACTCGCTCTCGAAGTAGTAAATGGGTTCGTATAGACAACCTCACCAAAAGAGTATTTTTTACTTAATAAAGATATGCTACTTAATCAAGATAAGATGACGCATTATCAACTTGAAGTGAACTACTTCAATCAGCTTATTATTAAGCTGCATGTTGCATTGGTAATGGATTCATAGTTACGCCAGAAAACGAGTGACGCTTATCAAAAGCCTCATAATAAAAAGCTCCAATTCAATTTCTATCCTACAACTTCTTTGTTTGGAAACCTAGTAAACCTGGACTTGTTATAACACATCTTTAAAAGTCATAAACCTATCTTCAGCCCAGAAGTGAAATGTATTCTTTTTATTGGAAGTTAAGTATAGGTAAAGTAGATTCTGTGCACCAACCCTCCAAGGCCCAATCATGGGTCAGAACAATATAAGCTCGAAAAGCTGCTCGGAAATTTTCCTCCTTCGTGAACACCTGCAATTCCAGATACACCTGAAAGGAAGCATTAAATACTCATCGGAGCAAAACCCTCAGAACAGTTTCTGAACTTGATTTTTATTAAGCATAGTATGTTTTACTGCACATGTGGAGTAGCAAATAGACACATCCATGAATCTTGCCCTCGGCAATAGTTTAGCTCGGTTCCGTGCCTCTAAACCTATATGAGGTAGTAAATAGTGCATTGGAACCCCATAGGAGACATCTGCTACAGTTAATTTGTGTATAAATGTAGCTACACGTCTTGTATATACACATACATACAGTATATTCCCCATTCAAGACCAAGGTTTGAATGATGAATGACGAATCTTTAATTATCATGCACGATATTAAAGTACATTACATGCTAGTAGGATAAGATGAAATTGTGGTTCTCAATTTTGGTTATTGCAGGCATAAAAATGTGGGTCGATCGGTTATTTGCCGTACCTTTTCTTCAGCAGGCATCGAATGTTCGGCGTCATACTCCAAGTTGTTCCGACGGAGTTCTCGTAATCTGGCCCATACCTTACCATCTTCTTCCAAGCGATCTGAATCGTCCAAGCTCGTAATACTCCTACTTCGTAACGTCAAAACGCATTATATTATCTTTATGTGCTAATAGTTATTTTGGGCTCATGCTACTCGGGTAAATTAGCGCGACAAGAACATAGGAACAAGCCAGCAGTTTACTGCCTATAAAAGCCACGTTACAAACAATAGACGAAAAGGACCTCTCAAATTCGTGGAAAGAATGTAAAACTGTAATTTAGCAATAGTATAGAACTAGCTCTAATTAGTTGTATCTAATGAGAAACAGGAAAAGCATTGTTACTTTCGAGGTGATGGGTCCGTTTGTTTGATCGCTGACCCTGGTTCCTCCAATGTGTTGTTCAAGCTGTAGAAGGGTGAAATTTTTGGAAAAACAATTGTTTATGGAGATTATACTACCAGAAGCATTACTAATGTACAATCTTAGGCTCTACCGTTGAGAAATGACGATTTTAGCTAAAATTTCGGCGACCATTACTGTAGAAAGCAAAATAACAATTTTTTTTTTATTATAAGCTTCGTTCATATATTTCCACTTTACGGATGCGCTGGTTGCAATCTTCAAAACAGGGTACACTAAGTTAATATAATAATATATAGCTTACACGTTAAAACCGGCGGCATCGCCTGTAGGTGTCGCGGCAGCTGATAGGAACGTTCCATCTGATGTGGTATCCGCTAGAGCCTCGATGTCTTCATCATTTATCTCAGGTGGCTCCGCGTCGATCACACCGATTGCGGGTGATTCTCTATACAATACGTTAAATCAGAGGGCATGCAAAATTATTCGAGAAGCCATCATTTATGGAGCTTTACAGGTCGGAAAAGTAACATAAAAAAAGTTGAAAATATGTCTACGCCCACGTATTTTCAAGGTACTGTCAATGAGAGGAAAACTAAACGCACTACAAAGGAGAATATACGCTTACAATTGAAGAAAGCGTATACGTTATTCAAACAGTAAATGGTGCCATTAAATAGAGTGGCTTCAGACGTAATGTTTCTTTGTTAGCATATACCATTCGAAATCATGCTATTTTCTCAATCGCAATGACAGAGTGTGACGAACCCGATTCTGTCACTTTTTTACACCAAAATATTCATGACACCTAGTTTTTTTATGGAATCACAAAGCTACTTGATGCAGCATGAGGGCATTTATGCTGTGTATAGTGAGAAGTCTAAAAATAAGGACGCTATTCGAAACTAGCTTGCTAAGTTCAAAGCTGGCATTTTTAATCTGGAGTATGAGTGGCTAGTTTAGAAAGATATGCTCAAACCTAATGTTAAGCTAGATCGTTTGACAAGAATGACGATTTCCGTTTGGGCGAACCCGAAAGTCCTTGTACGCTGCCAAATGCTCGAGAAAAAATCTGTATATGGCCGAATTACGTTACGAAAGTAAAGCTATTGAGCATAAACGGCCCGACAGGCATACTTTCCACCATAAACCTTCTCCGCCCACTGGCAAATGAAACTGTCAGCAGTGCTTTCGACAAGGACAATAACGATCAAGAACAGGACGTATCGCTTCTTTAATATAAGAGTTAAGTATTCCTAGCGGGACGGAATAAGATAATCGGAAGAAGGAAAAGGGTCGTACAGAGTGGTAGCAAACATGCAAAATAAATGAACTTATCAGTGTTATTCAAATGATAGGTTGTGTTCTCTGCTCGGTGTAGAATAGCTATATTGTTGAAATGATTCAACAACTGTAAACAGCTTCAAATCTTATTTATTATAGCGCTATGATGCTCATATGGTAAAAAAAAACGAGCTAACTCTTCATAGACCAATAAGCATACTCTTTGTCACTTTCGCTATGCCCGAACGCCGACGCTCCTAGTGCATCGTCTTCTAGTTCAGGAGTTGCCCGCACAGACGTTTCATCGATACTTTCCACTTGCGACGTCGTCATCAATACGGCAGCGCACAACGAAGCGTTAGGAGAGGCGCCTCGAGGTTGTCCTAGTAAAGCTTGTTCTTTGTTGTCGTTCAATGACGCCAGATCTATAGAAGAAGGCACATCCTCGCCTGTTACGATCAAACAGTCGTCTGAGAGGTATAACAAATTTAATTAATGAAACGAACCGATTTCGTTTTCCACGTACGAACAGATTTGTCATGACGATTCTAGCCTTAGTGGTGATATAAGGATACTGCATCAGCAATTTATACGGTCTTTCTAATAGAAGTTGACTGACGTTTTAAATAAGCGTATATCGTTTTTCGCTCAATAGAGATCACGTTTGTTTATCGGGAAAAAGTCCTTTCGATATAATGAGAGTCCGTGACATGGAAAAGGCAGACTGTAACCCACCACTCTGATGGCTTTCCTTTCGCCCACAGCCGAGTTCTTTTTGCCTTCCGTTTACTTCACTCGTAATGTTAGTATCCTGGGAACTACTCAGGGGCGGCAGGGGTGTACTCTGCGCCATCGGAAGTTGAAGGACATGAGCGGCAGTCAACAGCCAGGCGTGGCCATTTTCCCTGCAGTGTTCCTGAACAACTTGCTTCAAATTGGATACATTTTGTGAATTGCTCATAAGAGAGAGTCTCTCTTGTGATTCCGTATCACATTCTGCCGGGTTCTCTGAAGGGAGAAATGGAAACAGGACTCAGATTTACAATGCTGTCTATGGGAACATTATCACATTCAGTGAGGATCAATCGAACAACAATAATTATTTTGTTTTATTGCAATCACAGAATATGGTTTACTTGGTTAGCCTTTTCGCAGTCGAGACAAAGCATCTGGGAAATGATCATGTTACTTTGCGCAAGCAAATTTGTATGAAATGAAGTGCTCGTGCAAAAATGTTTGTCAACAGTATTGATGGCTTTGTCTTATAATATACGAACCTATTATAGACTGTCGGGTTTTGCCTGTCTTGACCGAGGATGCGGAACTGCTAGGGTGAGCGCCGGACAACGAGGGGCAATTCTCAGTTTCGCCTACATATATATGCTGGTCCACGGCTTCGGTCCGTCCGCGGCCGACGGGATATATATGTATTGGCTCTAAAGTGCTTAGGATTAACGTTCGTTCGCTGTAAACCTCGTATTGGCCATCCAGAATGACTGTTTTGGCGATGTGTCTGTTATTTCAAGTAAACTCGATTAGAAAAGAGTAATTAATCTACTCAGGAGGACGGCACTCCTAAAATTCAAGGTGCTGAAAATTACAAGTAGAACGTATTCATTAATATCAGGTCAGAAAGAAAGTTCCCACGTTTTTTCGCTGAATAGAAAGCACGAAATTTTCTACTGCTATGAGAATAAATCAATATGTTTCATTGTTCTGTTTCTCCCATCTTTCGACCAAATGGCATACGCCATTTTGTTAAAAAAGACGCACATTTTGTCTCAAACAAACTTTCTAACCACGTGTCGATTCTCAATTGTTGATCAATATCGAAGGCAAGACCACAGAGCTGATTATCCAGTGAGCGGAAAAAGCGAAGATCTATTTGCGCAAGTACAATAAAACTTCTCATTTTGAATTAAACTGGCTTAAAAAACGCGCCGATCAATTGCCTGGTTCGGAGGAAGCCATTCGCAATGAATCAGGTCCTCATAGTTTTTTTCGAATCAAGATTTGGTTAGATCCTGGGTTTGAGATCCTTTGCTGAAATCACCTATTCCAATACATGAGTCATGTTGACGTATTGACACTACTTCTTATTACCGGCGACAATCGTGCGCAAAAATCCGTCACTAATCAATCACGAGACGTCTCACACGCGACGAGACGCTGAGACACAGCATCAAGCCATATTTTCTTGTTGGATTCAGAGAGTTCATGAGGCATCCGAGCTCTGAGTTTTTCTGTAAATCAGCGGGACTCAAAACACTTGAAAACGATTATTTGGCCACCGCTTATGTTTTCGGCCGATTTCCAAGTTGTTGTTCAGCCCTCTTTTTTCAAAAGTGGCCTCAGATGGGCGTCATCAAACTCAAAAGGTCGGCGAGGAGAGGAGGATCTCTTAGGTCTGTTGTCAAATGAGAGAAGTTGATAGATACCGTAGGCAACGAGTAGACGACGAGCGAGAGAATGTGGGAAAGAGTCGACGCGAGAACTCTCTTTCCAACCTAATATAAGCAAGCTCAAAGTATCTCTATATTTTACCAAGTTAGACAATTCATTTTGAGATCGATATCATTAGCAATCGATAGTCTTCCAATGATTGGGACTAGACCATCTATGTTCATCTAAATACTAGATGCTCAGTTGATGTTCATAAAGTAACTTCAGCTACATACGCAGCCACTTTTTTTCGATAGTCAACATGGAGAGCAAACGGGTTGCCTTCCAATGCCAGCCGGTCTAATTGCAACAAGTTGGCCAACGGTTGCAGAACGCTGAATTCGCTCATCATATTGTGCCTGTCAATATAAGTTAACGAAGAAAACATGAAGTTCGTTATTTTTTTTTAACTTGTAAGGGTTCAAGAAAATCTTTTGAGCATGACTTGGTGACCATTATAACAGTTTATGTGTATCCAAAATTCCTTTGCAAACCTACCCGAGGTCTAATACTCTGAGGGCTGTCAGTGCCTCCAGGCCCCAAAGATCTTCGAGAAGATTGTTGCGAAGACACAGATGCGCCAAATGAAGAAGGCTTGAGCGGCAATGCAACTGAGGTATCCGCGAAATGAAGTTGAATGAGAGATCGACACACGACAAGTACTCCAATCCGCAGAGATCGAGCTATTCACGTAGAAACACAAGCCGTAACAAAGAAAAACGAGAAGTTCTTCAATTCGAGTTTGAAGATTATGTATTAGGAACTAACTTGCAAGAATCAATACACAGCAACTATACCGCACTTATTCGGGATTGCCGAAATATCCGTTTTTTTTTTCACTCTGATTAACTTCTATTAGCCGACCCACCTCTCGGAGCTGATTATGAGACAGGTCAAGATTACGAAGATTGGGGAGTAGGTGTGACATATGCAACGAGTGCTCATTCTTCTTGTCCCTGTCGACATCCGTTTCCTATAGAATCAGGAAATGAACATTTAGTACGGAGCAGAGGATTGTGCAACCTATGAAGAGCAAACGACTACGGTACATTTCTGTGTAGCACGAGTGTGACAGCATGTGCAGGACCCACGCCTTCTTTAATGTTGACTTGTGTCGACTACCAGACACTATAGCCTACTTGACACATTATGCAATACGCAGTATAGCCAGACCTATATTATTCAATACAAACACAGGTTGTTTCAGTAATGGCTTAAGGTAGTTTAGCCTGAAATTATAGATCGCCGCCGCATAAATCGATTGCTTAGATGCGTTGGAACGAGATTTATTTCCGGTTACATTCGTTCCGTTTTCTTTTCGATCTACCGGCGTCTTTTCTTGCTGATCGCTCCCTAAGTACGCGTTAGGCATTGCTGAGTGTTTGAAGAATAGGCCATTATGCAAAGGCTAAAGCTGCTATGATATGAAAAAATAGAACTCACAGTAATTGTTTGATGCTCAAGGCCAAATGAAATGAGCATATTGTGAGACAATCTGAGGGTTTCCAGTCTGCTCCACGGAGCTCCACCCGACAATTTCAGCACGGCCTACAACAACAAACGACAATTCTACTAATTACGATTGTTAATCAACACAGGCGTTAGTAATTTCCGTGCCACTTCTATTATAAACAAATGGAATCTTAAAACATTTATAAGAACAAATGGGCTTGCCCTATAACTTGATTGATGATCCTCAGCAACCCATTTTTCAAATAAAGATAGCACTACACACCCTAAATCTACAGCCTACCACAAACCAGTTGTTCGTTTCTCATCTTTATAGAAAAATTAACACGAAAAGGGTATTCATTTTCTTCAGTAAAAGGTCATTACGATGTTTACAGCTATAAATAGGGGCACTTTTATATTAAATGGAAAAGTATATAATAACAAAAAGAATGAAAAAGTTTAATTTAACGTACTTCAAAGACATAATAATCCAAAAACGAAAATCAATTGTATATTGTACTTATAAGTAATGGTTTGGTACGGAGTATATTGTGCTGCAGTAGCTGCTACCCTCGTAGTTTAGAGGAACAATGTTAGCCTATTGGCCTGAGATCGCCTATCATAGGTTTCATAGGAGCGTAAAACGTATATGATATTCTATTTAAGCTTTCCAAAATAAATGAAAAAAATATTTTCCTCTATCAGAAACTTAATAAAATGGTAAAGTTCTTAGCTGCCTGCGTATTTCAGAAACCAATATTTAGTAGCCAAACACATAATTTCAATGTGTTCATTCAATTATGTTTATTTAACAACGACTTTTTTTTATTAATCATCATGTTGATACTTAAGTATTTACGAATTAACGCCGTTTACATCGTAGGGCTTATAATCACCAAAATTAACAATATCATTGAAGGCCCAAACCAGGCAACCAACAAGTCCAATACTTAGCACTTACCCTGTTTTTCTACCTGTGACTTTTGCACTTACTAGCAATAGTGACTTACAAAGAGTTGTAACTTATCGTCATCATCATTAATCTATGTATACCGTTTTACATGTACTTCTGCATAATTAGGATACGAACACACAGGGGAAACCGCAACTATTTTTCAATGAAGACAGTTCGCATTCGTTTACGTATACGTTACGAAGCTTGGTTGTCAATATCTTTCGCGAGATGCGACAGGGTATAAGCGATTACGGATATCTATGAAAAGCCCGTGAAGTACACTAGCTGCTTCTAGCCATGATCTTGTTGTCTATTTCGTTAATACGAACCTTGGCTTCAGTGAGGCAACGGTGAGCTTCGAGGACCTCAAGTTGTCCGGCCTGCGTCGGACACATAGGCACGAAAAGGTGTGGTGGCACCCGCTGAAGATCGAGCTGCCGGAGAGCGCCAAACCGTGAAAGGGACATCTCGCTCTAAATGCAGCAGATTACGACCGCACCACAACAAATTTATGGAATGAGAAATGGGAACGTTCTTCAATCAAGATTTTCCTGTGTATTGTTCTCAGCATAGCGTATTGAAATGCGGCGTGCAGCACCGTGTACAAAAGGCTCGATACGCTTCAAGAAATTAGAAGGGCAATCGATATGTAAATGGAAATGCTAAAGGTATGGTAAGATGAACTTACTTAACCTTTTGAACCTATGGCGTTCGAATTTGTTCACCAAGCAATTCTATATAAGGTGCATTTGGCGCTTACTTCGACGGTCGTTGAGGAGGTAACCAACTTGAGTTTGGTCACTTTTTGGAAGATGTCGTGAATGAAAAGGAGGTCCCTCATATACAATGAATTAGCGTCACAGCCTAAAACCTGCAAAATCAAGCAAGTCACGGTTCTTTTAAATTTATATTAATTTTTTTTAAATTTTAATTTACGATTCGGTGGGATGTGATTACATGTATAAAACATCCTACATGTGAAAAAAAAACACGCCTAAGAAGAAGTAAACGGAATAATGAAAATATCATACCGAGAACGAGTTTGATTCAAAGTGCTCATTTTGTAACACCATCGATAGGTGTTTAGAAAGTTCAACTAAAGCTCGCGTAGTTAGACAGAGTTTGCATTCTATGGAGGAGCCATTGCTGTTAAATAAAGAATCACCTGAAAACAGTATAATTAGAAAAAGTAATAGTTAATAATCCGTTTTAGTGCAGCATCGTTGGCGATGAGCAGCAGTTCTTATTATATATAACAGTTTCCTGTTTAACAATAATTAATAAGAATAATAATGATAACTAGATATAGAAAAGATATCCCAATTAAAAGTCGAGGGGCGACAGAATCTGACAATGTAATGCGTATCTCCTTGAATGCGTAGCCTTAATAATCGCAAAGACGGGGCCATCGAGGGTTTCATTCAAATTTTGGCGTTTGCAAACGGTTTTTATGGCGGATTGTTGTCGTACTGCTTTATGTGTCCGTCGGAGAAACCCCGGATAGGCCCAGTTAAACCCGTCTAAAGTACTGCCGAATGCCTCAAGTACCTAACGTTGAAAAACTCCGCAATCTGAATCATCTCAACGCCATTGTTAAGTGAGGCCTTTCTAAATTAAAATGAAA
This sequence comes from Varroa destructor, assembly GCF_002443255.2. Lineage (NCBI taxonomy): Eukaryota > Metazoa > Arthropoda > Arachnida > Mesostigmata > Varroidae > Varroa > Varroa destructor. The sequence continues at coordinate 34,627,137 of NW_019211458.1, read as the reverse complement.
AACAAAAATTATTTGCGCTATGAAATGGCGTGGCAGCTCGTTCATGAAGCCTCTTTTGAAGGAAATGCTACCGGCTCGTTGTGATAAGTTCTATAGGAGAGATGCAAAAACTTCGTTGTCCTCGAAACGCCTAATTTTCCTAGCTACTACCTTTACTAGTGGTAAAAGCGGCGTGGCAAGCTCTATGAAATGCACTTATTTCATTCTAATGGAGTTGCTCGTCTGGTCAATGTTTTTTAGAGCAGAAGCGTATAGATTCTAGACCAGTTTGCTCTTCCTATAACCTAGAAAAAAATATGAGAATAAACAAATAATGAAATACATGGGACTTATAAGGACTGTCAATCGTTCATAAGCTACAGAAAAACAGCGACTGTAAAATGTCACAGATTGCTTTGTTAAACAAATCACTTCCCGTCCTTCTTTGATTCGACCATAATTAACCAACAAGGTCGTTTTCATATATGAAATGGCCTCATGGTAGAAGGTTATGAATTGATACTACTCTTACAAATTGTCTATGTAAAAATGTTTGGGGTCAGCCGACCTAAAATTTTATACGGTTAAATGGATGGTTGGCAAAATGCCATAATATGATATTACCACTAGTCACCTCTGTGGTCGTAAATCGCTATCTAAATGTCAAGGCATGGACACAGGTCAGAACGGCCACAAGTTCGACTGAGCAAATGCCTGCTTACAGAAGCAGTTGGCCTTAAAAGCTGTTCGTGCAAACATTTATCATTCAGCGTCGTATTCGAGTAGCGATAGTCGAACACTAGCGTGAAAACCACCGTGTTACAGAAACGCTATCGGAAGCATCGATCCTTAATATACAGAATTCCAGAAGTATAATGGTACCATATGCTCGGCCTTATTACCTATCACATGTCACCGTATCCCGCAACACTGTGATGGTTATCTTGTTAGAACTAGTTACACTTTACAGGGACTCACCCAATGTATGTCTACTCGAGCCTAAATTTATCCTAACTGGCCTGATTGGCCTCTATCTAGGGAAGACCAACCGAGCCCATCGTCTGATAACACTGAAATATACGATAAAACAACTTTCATCCGTAGAGGATCTTTAGATGGAATAACGTGTAGTCTGACGAAATGAATCAGAACGGATTTACTGACGAACGGCTTTCGTAATCGGTTATATAATGATTTCGGTCCTCTCTTTTCAATCAGCAGCCATTGATCGGGTTGACTTATGTCTACAACACAACAAATTCTATATAACGCGAAGCTTTAGGTGTCCCCCATACATAAACAATGACACACTTCATAGCAGAACCATCGCTAAGCGAAGCTCATGAAAACTGTGCAGGACAAAAATCTATCAAAATAGTCCATTCGAAGTTTCATAAAACGAGAGAAACGCGGACGTAAGGTACAAATAACGGCTTCACTAATAATATGTTCATTTTTAAATGACGCGATCTTTCCTGTCTAAAACCAAATGTAATTCCTTCCAGTACTTATTATTCGACCCACGTAAATGGGTCGGGGGGACGCACGAAAAACGAAGCTTTGATTCATAATAGGAAGATAGCGAGTTATTTGGAAAACTTTTGATGTAAAAAAAATTCTCGAAAGAAAAAATGTCGCGTAGTATGAGCGCTCAGCTCAAATGCGAAAAGTCAGTATTTGTGACCAGATTGGGCTCTCTTTCGAAAGGCTTTCATAGTTTCAATAACAATGGACACAGAGATGATCTTTTCAATAGCCACAGCCGCGAGGAGCAGCAAATATATGTTCTACAGTTACACGGCTTGTATGTAAATAACAAATATAAATAACAATGTTGATTTTTTTATTTACACGATACGTCGGGCTGCTATATAATTGTGGAAAGTTTCCATACACTCGATAGTATGTGGATGTTGGCGGTACAGCGGTTTTCTTGACCCACTAGATAAATGCTGTTTTAAACAGCCTAAAAACTCCCACGATTAGCCTGAAAACGAAGAACTAAAGCTGGACAGGATATTATAGCCTCACAGCCGCCCTGAAACGATCATATTCATGGTAATAACGGTTCTTCCTACAATAAGTTGCCCTACTTGTATGGTAGCAATGTGAGAGCTTTTTGTATGCATTCGGTGTATGAAAGAGACATTTTATCAGGATTACATATTTTTTGTAGAAATAAATAACTGACAGTAATTTTCTTTTTTTTTTTAGGCCGTCTAAGGCTTCAAACACTATAATAACTAGTCCTTCAGTAAAATATGTTTTCAAAATAACAAAATGTATAATAAAATAATGTTCGACGTTCATTATGTGTATCTTTATGACGACCCTGTACTCACCGTATGACCGGAGAAAGTCCGCCAATTTATGGAAACTGTTATGCTTCATCATGGTACAATAGTCACATTAAATCGGTAACACTTTACTACCCTGTTGACTGAAAAAGCCTGCACGCAGCAGAATTACGCGGTGTAGAAATCTTCCGATACGTCAAATAGGAGACTCAGCACATCCAATCTAGAAAGCAGTAAATAGTACGCTCGATCGGAAAAAGCGCAGTGGGCACGTCTGTCTCACTGACGTGACAATCAAACTAACGCTAAAATAATGACGCTGCGTAATACTCTTGAAGATGTACAAGTTGTGCAACGAATCAAAGTTCTCTATTTCCTTCTCCCAGCCGTCAGTAAGTTATATACGACCGTAGTTAATATAGCAAGGTTGAATGCGGGTAGTCAGCTGAGAGCGACGCCTGTATCAGTTTTTAGGTTGATTTGTTCATCCAACAATTACAGCTCCCCCAGAGGTGTCATCCAAGCGAATATGTGGTGACAGTGTTGACCGTGTGACCCCCATGATACGGACAAGCTCCACCGTGGGTGGAGGACAAGTTATTGCATTCAGTAGTAAATGCAAACAATACTCTTTTTTTGATCAGTGAACTAATTTCGGCGTTTCGAGCGATACCTCTTGGTGAGGTGAGCTCAATGCTACTCCTATTAATACTGGTACTGGCTTACGAACGGCGTGGAAATATCTATCCAGCTAAAAACGTAGAGTATACTATAACTGATTGCCGGCGCACGTAACTTACGCTATGGCCGTATATAATTACTGATCAGACTGCATTTTCATCGGAAGAACTAGTCAAAATAGGCGGCGTAAGGAATTTCGGCAGTGTCACAGGGCAAGACGCTAATTGTTTGTTTCAGGAACTTCGAAAGACATTGTGCTTGCTTGATCGTTCTACCGGTGACAGTAACAACAACATCTAATTGGAAAACGTTTAGCTTCTTCATAACTCTAAGCAACACAACATTAACAGCAACATCAACACAGACGGGGTCTCCTCTATTGACCAAATTTTCGATCGAAGCAGCGAACAACACTACGCTAACCGAAAGAGAAGCGGACGGCTGGCGGATGGGGTGATCAGCTGATTCGTATCCAACCATGACTCTCACAACAAGCAGGCCGGCAACAGTAGGCTGGTGGCGGTAATAACGAACGAAATTTATCCGGAACAGATGCATGGGCAAAGATACAAGCAGACCCTGATAAAGACTCTCTCCCTGCCGTCTATATAACGTAGCGTCGATTGCCGCTAGCCATGAATAGGCGTGTTGATCAGCGTCGGCAAGCTGACAAAGGAAGTCTGAAAAATGTACAGGCAATTGGATCCGCGCTATCCATGAGCTCCTTCACCTTGGCCTTATGTGACATTTAGCTGCTGACCGCGTTAGGTGAGGGAAGCGCGCCGTGACGTCACCCGTGTCCTGCTCATGACATATTCGTCTTTTTTCTACTTATACTTTTGTTAAAAGGTATATTATATAGAATTGTGGAAAAGAAACTTCGCATTTAATTCATGTTTTGAAACAGTGACCTAGAAAGCTGTCTGGAAAATTTCGTTGTTATTCCTACGTCCGCTGCATATAAAGTCACGAAAAATTTGTATCGGGATGCTTTCGGATAGCGTTGATAGACGCTCAGCATGTAAAAACCGACTATCAGATTTCAGGGAGCTTTCAAGTTATGTAACTTATCATTAAATCTATAGTGTGAATGATTTCGCTACATTTTCATTTTTTTTCATGCATATTTGTGCAGTACCTTTGGCTAGAACTCGCTTAGATTTATATTTTCGTTGATGCCTCTTAGCCTATTAGGGAAAGCCAAAAATATGAGAATGACATGATTTAACCTAATCTAACCTCTCTATAGAAATCTGTAGTCACGACATAACGTCCAGCTGTTTTAGTTAAAATGCCTTTAGTTAAAAAATCATTTATATAGTACTTCATTGTATAAAGCTTTTAGATGTTTCCACCGACGACTCTCTCGTCAGCTCAGATGGTTAGAGGCGCACTCAACTGCGTTTCGAAGTGCCGTAGCTTTATTCAGCAAGCATTAACTTCCATCAAGTTAATTACTTCGGCCCAAATCTAGCTACGTAAAGTGTGAGAAATAAGTAAATGATTGCCTACAAACAAAGCTAGCTGAGAAGTTCATATTGATATTGTATTTATGATTAAGCGCGTACAACGTTAGGGACGAGTGTGGCTTCATTAGAAAAATCTATATATGAGAATTGCTAACCTTAAAATTCAGTCAGGAAACAAGATTTTCCCTTTATTAACCTTGAGGCGTTGCTCAATGCTGAGATCTGCATGAAGTTATATCTTTCATCACCTGACAGAGAATATTATGCGAACTAACGCTACTATTGAAGGCGAAATGATCCTGCTCATTTACCTGCGATTCCTTATAAACTCGCTAGAAGTAGATTTAGTATAAAAAACACATTTGTTTTTTTTGACTTTCTACTCTGCTTGGCCACACGCCGATTGATATCAACCTTAACGCTGTAAACGTATTAACGACGTAAATTATTATACCTTATTAGATAACTATTATATCATTTCTCAAATTGAAATAAAGATTACTTAATAATTCCGATTATAATGCAAGACCTACGAGCTTAACGAGGAGAAAATCTCCGTATGGGACATTATAGAGAGCAGAAGACTTATTCCTGCCTATGATATTAGACGTAGGGAATATATACAACACATCAAAGTTTACGCCTAGAAACACCAGCAAATAATGAGTGTAGTTAGTGAACTCGGATTGTGCAATACCTAAACGTTGTTTGTGTTAAAATACCGCTTTACAGGTTAGACGATCGAATACTGTCAAAAAATCGTCTGTCTATTTAATTTGTATGTTCTGATCAAACTGATCCGATGATCTTCATAATATCTTACGCCATCGGATTAGGACAGACAAAATGAACATTAATCATAGATATGAGAAGAGTAGATTTGATTAACTTCTAGTACACAGCTGGCAACAATAGGCCAATAAGAGTTTGGTATGATATGAGTTTATAGTGCGGACACAGTTGTAGAGATAGGTGTCTTCGCTGTTTTATCGCGCGCGTAAAAGTTCCTATGAAGATATGCTGGGGCTGAGTTAATTCTATATTCGTTTCTTAGTTGTTTATAGAAATCAAGGGAAAACTGTAGCTTTGAGATCTTCTTTACTCAACGTCGACTTCAATACGCATTGACGTCCTGCTATCTCTTCACGATATGTAGTATTTCGCTTATTTCCGAACATATACAACTTGAGCCCTATCGATAGATGCCCAAGTGCGTACTACTGAAACGCTTAGTGTGTTTACAGAGCGAGCCTGTTTTGGAGAGCAATTTAGGGCGCTGATATCGTCACTGCAGAAGGCCATACTTCAAGGGGATAGGCACAGAGCATTAGGCACGCGCAAATATCCTGTTGCGTTCGGATAAATAGAATGCTGAGATCCTCTAGGCCAAGCGCTTAACTGGGGACTCATTTACTCAGCAGGAGGTCTCGTTTGAGCTGCAAGGCGCGTAAATAAACATTTTTCGAACGAAACGATTCATTTGTCGTGCACAATCTGCAACTAAATAAAACGTCTCAAAAAGGGCACTCGGGCGCCTACGATGGGCCGAGAGCATTCATACAACCATACCTACCGAAAAACTACCATTGCGATTTATAAAATGTATAATAGTTTCCCCTGGAAGACAAATGAATGCTTATAAAGGGCTAAATATTTATACTTCTAAATATATATGCAAAACTGAAAATGCTGAAAGTAAAGAATGATGAGCGTTGTGAATTTAAACCCAACCCATTGCTCGAGATTGAATTTGAATATAGTACTAACCCATTTTTTAATTTTATCGTTTGTTGTTTGTGATTGAATAGTCATTTAATGCAGTACCGGATTTCCGGCAGTATAGCAACTTGCGCCCCGATTGTGAGTTGTGTATGAGGAAACAAATTTTGAAGGTTCCGGCGAGAGGAAATTTTAGTGTATCAGCCAATGACATATACATTATCTATGTTGTTCGCGCTGTTCACGTTTACGCCTACACTTCAGTGATTACGCAGTGTAGTTATAATAAAAGCCCAACGGAGTTTACTTGCACTCCCTAAAATACCGGTGCATATATACATAATTATATAAATCACTAATATCCAATTTACAATGTGTTCATAAACAAGTTGTATTTAGCAATCGTAGGAATGGCTTAGAATTACCGAGTTGAAAGTGTTTAGAAAGGTTTTTCATGTTTGCGCGTGTCACCCGGTTGCCCCCTGTCATCTGTAACCGGTACAAAAGCCTTTTTCTTTTCCAGCCCAAACTCTCAAGTCTGAAGCAGTTCTCGTTTACGAGCGTTACAGATTGAGATATCGATTCTTGGTTCTTGCAGCTCAGTCGGTAGCACAGTTCAGAAAAACTGCATAGATGAAGTTATCTGTCTACGAATAGGTTGCGCGAAGTGTGTCTGACGCACACTATCTGCCAATGCAGGACAATGACATTTATGCATGTCAACGGACGCCAGGAGTATTACGCGTCTGTTCACCTTCTGGAATATCAACCATCTGTAGATGAGTGTACGAATCAAAATAGAAGAACGAGTCGCGATAACGAAGGCCACGCCTCCTCCCTCTCTCTCTCTCTCTCTCTCTCTCTCTCTCTCTCTCTCTCGCATGGTTTCGCCCATACGGCGATGATTAAGCGATAACATGTCGGTTTCGTCCAGTAGATCTTTTTGGGCAGTAATCGTACCCCACGTCTTCCTTGCTTTCACAATTTCTGAATGGTCGGTAAACCTGGCACTTTTTATTTGTCTCAGGGTTCGTTCCGCAACCATCATGATCAAATTTTGTAGGCCTTTCTAGTATTATACGAAGTGCTGTATTCTCGTTTTTTTCTTCTAAGAAACTTCACCGGTAGTCCTTTTTCTCTATTGCACGTTTGATAGCTACTAACATTTGTGCTTCAAGAGACACAGCAAATGTCATCATATAATATGCAACATACCTTCATTTTTTATATATAGAGTTTTAGTAATACAACTGTGTAATTCTCGCAGGTGTCTTTCATTAAAGATAAGATACGGATTTTTTAAGATGGCCTATGTTGCGACATTGGCGAAATGAATGCGCTCAGTCAGTGTCCCTTCGCGACTCTTCAGGGCTCTTCAATGACATCCGGCTATGGGCGCGAAGAAATAATTCTTTTACAGCGTTTACTCGACGTTGTGTTTAGGCCATCTTGCCTTTTATATGTAAACAGTAAAATACAGAAAAGTGCAGATCAATCCTACTCCATCGACCCTTACGTTCCGCGTACCTTCATAATCCTTAGCGCCATCAAATGGCTAACATAACTAACCGTCGACAACGACGACGACGACGACGGTGGGGAGGCGCGAATACCGCCCAGTTTATATACATTCCAACCCGGATTACTGCTGCTGTGACGTTGTTGTTGTTATTGCATTTGTGTGTATATACGCGCGGTAACGTCCAGTCTGTATCGTACGCTCATATATTACGCCAGGTAGATAACTGTTTGGATAAAAGGAAATATGGTTCTGTATGGCTGTGTGCGCGTTTTGTGGAAAGGTTGTCACAGGGCATTTCCTAATCCCTGCGGCAGTGCCGTCTTCAACTAACAGAGACGACATGCGCTGCGCCCTTTCATAATGGTCCTGCACTCACTCACAAATAGCAGCGGCGACGATTACTGCAGCCACCTACTTTGGAAACCGCCCTTGGTGCCGCAATGGACGCGTCGAGTAACTGCCGCAAGAGCAGTGTAGGCCAATACAAACCACTGCGGAATCATTGTCGCTGCTGTTCGCCGCTAGCTGCAACAACCGACGCAGACGGCAAACGAAGGGGCGGACACTCGAGTCGCTCGTCTGCGCATGAAACACAGCTGCGATCCCGTACAGACGCGAGAAACGTGACGTTAATGAGTGATTCTGTCCGCAGTCATCACAATAGCAGAAGCTGTAGCAGCAACAGCTGAAGCAGTCGTAGAGAAACGAGTGTCGTCGTCTTGTGTGCACGCGCGTGCATTACAATGTTGCTAAAAGAATTAATAGTTTATCTGTGAAAATATCGTACAAACAACAGAACATTAATACCAGACGAAAATAAGTAGAACAGGCTATTAAATACACGGTTGGCAGCTAGCGTGCAGACCGCTCAGGGTCAGGGTTGTCACTGTTATCGTGCAAAAGAATTGTACGGGAAAAGATGCGGATAAACTTTTCCGCCAATGGACCGGCGAGTGCTACTGCAGCTTTTGTCAATGATACAGTCATCGCATGTGCTACCTTCTTATACCAAGTCTGCTTAAAACGTAAGTTTTGACGAGAGAGCAGTAAATTAGGGAAGGGAGTGGAGCGCAAATGTATATCGAAAAGTTTCGAAATTATAACATTCACTCAGCAGATTTCCGCTATTCATTCTTTTTGTAAATTGAAATTAGCTCCAAAACTTACAGGCTGTTCTTTTTGCGGTGGTAAGATAGGCGCCTGCCGTTAATAAGTGTGTCACAAACTGCGCGTTCTTCCGACCGAAATAATAGTTATAATCGGCGCACAGACTCCTTTTTCGATCTTATTCTACAACCAAACTTTTTACATTCCCATCAGCTAGAGTCTTTTGCTGAATGGTAAGGATTATAGATCAAAAGGTTATTTCTATCAGAGTCAACAGTTATCGCTTATGTGCACTAATTCTCGGAGTTTCCTCCTGGATTTATAATAGATTGAACGTAGGTTAAAAACCTGAACGACTCGCATAGAACAAACTGTTTCACATATATTAAAAAAATAAATCTGATATTGGTTGAAGGGTCCAGATTGGTCAATTACTTTCAAGGTGAGAACATGTCGACAACGGCCTGCAGGCCGTCCGCATTACCAACGCATAAGAACTCGTTATCAGCCACTTGCCCGATATGTGCTGTTATAGCACTTCTGTGTGTCGGTGCTTATAATGGTATAGCTTGATTCTTTTTTTTGTTTGTCTCGCACAACTCACTTTAGAAGTTTTCAGAGGCATGCAAGTACTTATATGAAAATCAAGGAAACTGCCGATAAGCTATAACCAGTTTCACACGCTTACAATTCTAAAATCTAGTTTGGAGTTGAGCACGGCCATATGATTTATGTATAACTGTAATGAATCTTTGAAAATTTGCGTGGAACAGTTAAGGACATTGAGTACGCCTGTCGGAATGTTCGGAGACATGTTCGTATCCCCAGTAGCAGTGAAATCTGTTCTTCATCGCCAGTCAGGGTATGTCGAATCGTACCCTTTCTTGTGAATCGTAAAGCGAGAAGAAACTGGAAAGCGTTTACATTTGTCCATTTTACCTTCTGTAAGCCTTAGGCTTCTTCGTTAAGCCTGAACATCATGCCTACGCTGTGGCCTTTCAGTAGGCGTAGACCCTTTCCTTTGACAACAGTCTATAAATATTAAAGTACTGATATACGTTGATGCAGCTAATCTTCTATTTACTCCTTAGTCTTTATATTGCTAAAAAGGAAAACGAAAAATATTCTTGTGCCAAAAAAAACTGGTCTTAAAATATAGTCCTAACAATAATAAACATACCATTATACCGCTACCGATCCAAGAATTATCGTATCTGTGACTGTGATTTTTATGTTCCAACAAATTTGCATGTGTTCTATGATCTCGAGCAGGACTTACTTGGTTCCGCAGTGCCTATAATAATTTAATTACTTAGTTAGCCATACGTTCTGCAAAGGCTTAAGTATATGTAACTACAGTGATATACTATACATTTATAATGATATGGTAGAAAAAACAGATGACTTGCTCACATATATGTCGTCTATGCAGGCAATATTCTGACAAGCATTTTGATTTGCATACAATTCGAAGTACTGCCTCAATGGCACTATCGCTAGGTCGTCTACGAGCTTGATCTTTAATGATTAATACCGAAACCTGCATCCCCTTTAAAAGGAAAATTAGGTTAGTATCAATGATAATTATTAGTTACTAATTAACGATAAACATAAAATTAAAGTCGTCATTTTCGTTGCAATTATTTTTCAATGAATGACGAGTAAAACGAACGCCTGCTGATAGAATGTGGCGTACGAGAGCTGATAGTAAGGTGATAAGCCAGAAATCCAGAGCCAGAAATATACTTGTACAACTAACAGTGAGTGTATCGCTTGGTCAGCAGTAAAATAGAATGTGCTGCTATTGGCCCTATAAAATCTGTTTGTTTTTTCGCTAAAAAAAATTTCGCTAAGTTAGCCAATATACATATATATTTGTACCCTCATTACAGCGTCCACTTAGAATCAAATCATTCAGGGTTGAGGTAAAACTTCAGGTCAGTATGGAAGGGACCTGTCTGTCTGTTCGGCTGTTCAGCCTTATCAAGCATTATTTACCCTGCGCCTTGCCTTTTCCTACTCACCATAAGGACCAACAAGCCCTTTGCATTTCTATAACGAACGAAAGAGACAATATATATAATTTAAGAAGTGCAGTGTATGCAGTGCACGGTCGATGGATCTAAGGAAAAACGTAACGATCGTACTTTTTAAATGCGGAACTTACTGATGATCTAAGAACACTCATTATTCTAAGGCGATACGTCTGGCTTATAATAGCTATACGCATTCATTCAAACGGCTATGATTAAAATAAAGCTAACTTAGGACGCGCATGCGCTGATCAGATCGATTCTGTTCTACTATGTAAGACGTGATTGTAAAGAGGTATTTGTTTCCGATTCTTGTTTCGAGATATAAGTGAATCTTATGTCTAAACTACGTCCACTAAGAATTAGATCTAGATATTAGCAACCTGCCAAGGATGGTACTATCCTTGGCAGGTTGCTAATATCAGCTTTAAGGCCAGAAAAACAGGCCTGTATAGATTTCACATTACCCAACAATCTGCAATAATGTAGCGATTTTACTCCGGATATCGACAGGGCTCATTACTCTGAATGGTCCTTGCTATTCAGAAACACCATAAAGTATAATGACGGTGAGGGCATAGCCGTTAGGGCCTTCAAAAACCAGAGCTATAATGATAGCGTTGATGTAGGAGCAAGATAGAAACCTTTAATCGTTACTGTTGAGCGGAACCAAATATATGTATACGACCTTGGGGCGTGTCCAGCGATAATTTTTTTTTACAAGAATACAGAATTAATAACACTGTATTAGTCATGGACCGTACGACTAACTAAACGTCTCGGGGTTGGCAATTTATTGCAGTGAGCGCCGATTGAATTGGGATATAAAATATCATATACATTTCGTATTTTGCTACAGCTGATAAGCAAATTGTCAACAGCATCTGAGTACCTAACAGTTGCTTTTTGTTTGTCTGATGTTTTGCAGGGGGGTCGGCCTTGTTGTGTTACGATATGAAAACCTCATGAATACGCTCAGTAATCTATCGTGGCACATTGATCCCGGTAAGAACATTATAAACCTGCATATGATAACTACTTGAAAACAGAATGGGTAAGCAGATACGCAGTTCGACTAATTATCGGAGTTCTTCCCCCTTTTATCTGATGCTTACAATAAACCATATTGAGGCTGCAAGTAAGCGGGATAAAATTTACGCGTCCAAAAGCTTGCCATCGTGAAAAACGAGGGCCCCCATATTCTAGAGGATGAATCTAATCAATATGTAATATGTGTACACGTCATTCTTCATAAGCGTATATACACAAGTTTAATACTTACTTAAATAAGAGAAATAGTTTTACATTGTTGTAGAGGCAATCAGATTTACCTATAGGCTCACCGCTTTCATAGCCACCTTAACGATTGTATCTCACAGAGTATGTCTACCATTTTTCAAAATGTTAACTAGTTAGAATTTTTAAGTTCGTACGTTTATGCAACACAGTTCTAGTTTTCCCTATACAAATAAGCCATATACACTATCTGCTATAAAAATACTAATAAAGAAAAAAACAAACCCTTTTTGCGGTGTTGAAAGAAATAACGGTTTGGGCTATACAGCAGAGAAGCAAACTGGCTATCCCGATGCCCTGAAATGCTCGCCTGATAATCATGCACACTTTTTGAAAATTGCCATTCCACTTTTTAGGCTAAGAAATTAGCAGGTCATCATACAATATATTTTCAGCGTTGGGAGTGGAATGCATTACTCAGCGTTCAGCTAATGCTGAACCCAGCTTGCGTACGTAAGTACCACGACTCTGTTCTTACAACCAACTCTGTAACGGCTCAGTTTGTTTTAGTAAGATATAAACGTTTTACAACGTACGGTCCACCGGTAAGGGGTAAGTAGAAGTGGTATGAACGCAAATTTCAAGATTCAAACATTATAGAAATATTATGGAAATAATAGCTATTCATAATAAAACTACGGTTTGAAAATGTACCTAATTCAGAATTACCTAACATACTTTAAAATTTTAAAAAACAAAATGCGATCCAGGTACGATTTACTGGTGTTTGGCGAAAATCAACCTACCGAGTAACAAAGATTCCTAACCGTCAGCGTTCGTAACTGGCTCGGGTAGTAATTTAAACTGCAGTTTCTGTTTGATTACCATTTTACTGAAAAGCTGCAAGGTTCATGCGATGTAAGCTAAATACTTTACTACAGTCTGTACAAGTGGCACGATCAATCCAATCACGGATCGTCTCAAATTGTTGTGACAAATTTATCTGATAATCTTCTGAATTCAATGAACTAATTCGTTAGATCATAAAATATAACCGTATTCAAAATACGAACTACTTACAAATTTTCGAATGTATGTATTATTACTACTGTCGCCATTCGTTCGCGCTTTTTCTAGGAGAAGGCAGAATTTCGAAATACTGCAGTAGACCTCAGTACGAAGCGACATGTCGCCTAGTAGCTTTTGCTAATCCCTAAAGTAGAAAGACTAACTTATAAACAAATTGAAAGGTTCTCATTTTGTTCTAGGTTACTTTATCTTTTTCTATATTTTTCGTCATAATAATTCTAGTTAAGTTCAGCTGAATCTGTTAGATAACACCTGCACGCGAGTCCAGCAATTTTGGAGAAGTAATAATAACTAGATAAAAGCTCGCAGTCATTATGTCGCGGCAAGGTGAGAGTAAATAAACAATAAAAGATTGGTTATATTCTCGAACTTATGAGAAGTGTAATAGAGGTCATTCTTTGTTATTCTGTTAAAATAGCAAAAGACCGTTACAAAAAAATCTTAGGATTCGTTAGAGAAATCCTTTTCTATTCAAGAGCTTAATAGCCATACGTCTACATATGTCATCCGGGACACCGCAGCACGTCGTCTTTCTTTTGAAATGAGCCACGTAAAGCAGTTTCGCATTATGAACAGATATGATTTTTGCCTGCGCTAGAAATTAAGTATTGCGCACAGCAGTTACGTAATATAGACGTGAGCGGCAAGGAAGATCTATGTTTCTCTCGTTTAATCTCATCACTTGACAATGTATTTTCTAGGACTGCCGTGATTATTGTTTTATTACTAATTATTAGGTATAAACACACCGGTAAGCAGAGCTGCACAGCAGGTAAACGGCCTGGGCCGTTTTTTTTGCTAACCAGGCAAAATGACGCCCGTCCGTGACGGTATGCTCGCTGTTCTGCTCTGTATTGTATTGCGTTCCGTGGGGCCGACTCGAAACAAATGCTATTCTGTGTGTACCTGACCAGGCATAAGGTCTCAATTAAAGGACAGACTGACTGTTTTATTGAAGGATAATATTAACAAACACTTTGTCCAGCCAGTCGGAACACAGAGCGCCTATTGAGCCGTGTGGTTCAATATACGTATGAAAATACGGTGATAAAAGTAAACAATTGGTAACGCCTGTTTTTTGCAGTGCTTCTGCAGCGTTATAGCTACCGTCCATACGATATCGTTTCATGCGATGCTGGGCGTCAATTAAATAGATAAGCATCAAAGGAACAACGCTTTCGTGGACATAGCACTCCCTGGATTTATTCGGACAAAGGACAAGCAGTGATTTCGTATTTCGGAATACGGATGAAATGTACCGCTGGAGTTCTTACTGACCGCACTAATCTATCGTATGTGAATCGACTCGGTATGTTACTTAAACAGTCTTCGGCGTATACCTGTCGTCTGCTCATGCGTGTCCTGTAAAACAAGCAAATTTCTATAGCTATTTTAATTGCGTATAGCTTTTGTAATATGGCTATATGTATCGGCACACCACATTATGATCGTTGAGGAAGCTGATAAAAGGCCTTTATCTTGGTACGTGTGTTTATCCCGAATGCCAATCTTTGTAAACCTGTCAGCGAGCTTAAGACAATCATGTCCTAGTGTTTCTTCACCAAGCTATAGAAACACGGTAATTAAAAATCTCTCAGTCCTGCAATCCTCCCCCCCGATGTCGCTACAAACATTGGAGAAACCGAACGTCTATGTGTTACTTTACTACCTGTAAGTTTGTGGCACGAAAATTCTCTTACAAATATCGAATCTGAAAGGTTTTATCAGCTATCTGTAGTGATCGCACTATAACGCAGTTGTATCTTTGTAAACTAGGGCGCGTAACCATCTAGGTCGTTCTTTATCTAAATCGCCGATAATTGTATAGATTATCATCATTAATTATATCGCTCAATTTTGCAAACAACTTCATAGATTTTATAGATAGAGACTGTCGTCCAAGTTTTCCGCGACTGCAATTCGTTTTCAAATAACCTACCTAGTCCTGCTGTAAGTTATTTAAAGTGGACCATTTTGAGGATTATAAGTTATTTTTATGTCACGATTCCGCCACTTCGAAAGAGACAATATGGGTCTTTAGGAGAACTCTAAACAATACTGGCGATTTGACGACATTGGTTAACGGAAAGAAACAAAATATATCAGTACTTTGATGAACTAAATCCGTTTTAAATACGATCAACAGGCCTATCGACAGGACATGACCAGCAATTTGAGCTTCATTTTTGGCCGCGAAGAGTAGCAATGGTAGCTAAACGCGATCACTGCTCGTCCGTCGACCTCTCGCCTATTGCGCGATAATGTACACAATCTATTTCTTTTTTGCTGTGTGCTATTAGCGGTTTTGGCTATTGCCAGCTATCGCAATGCGAAAAAACCAGGTTTGTTAAATAAAAAACAAAAACATTAGAGATAGATTTCACCAAATGTCCGGTCTATTCTATATGAGTGAGAACGTTTTTGATAGGTGCAGATCTTCTTCATGCTCATTACGAAATGTGTGTGTGTGTGTGTGTGTGTATTACACGTAAAATTAAAAAAAAATAAATGCGCCTAACGCCTAATTGCATCTTTAGCCATTTGTGGGCAATTTCTCTACATATGAACGATAACATGGATCGCCCTTCTAATCTAAAGGAAAATCTAAAGGAAGGTAATGATAAGGTCCTATGAAATACTTAACGTTCGGAAACACCGTGGTTCATCATCCAGCTATACATTTCTATATGCTCATCGGTAAACTAGTAACTTGCAGATTTTAAGGGGATCTAATATTGGTAGATAACCGGTACTGTTGCTTAGAAGATCTTTCACGTGGGGTAATCATTTAATATCTCAGTGTTTGCAACTGCTTAAATCTACCAGCACTAATATGACTTCGGTGAGCGTATCGTCGATGGCGCCAGAGGGCCGGTCTCGAATAAATTACAACTTGCAAGCACTAAAACGATGCTTACATTCGTCAAACGAAACTGCAATAGACTGATAATAAGAACTTTATTGATTTATTTATATACAATTAGAAAATCTCTAAATAAGCATGGAGTTTGGGTCTCACTCTGCCATTGCAGCACCTCGATGTGGTTATTAAATATACGTACCGACAAATGTTAGTAAGGTCGATCAATCGTATTTTTTTTTCAGGGTGCCGAATATTATTGGGAGACCTTGTGCATTTGGACCTGTGATTAAAAAAAACCTCAATGCATTCGTTCCTTCAATTTTGTCGCCGGCACAAAAACAGGGTGACGAAACTAATGAAGTGGTGGAAATAGGCAGGCATGGACTTCAAAACAAGTACAATCAACTTTTCCGTGGCGTGAAGGATATTTTAAAAGGTAGTCGATACCTGGCACAAGCTACTCAAATTCGTACCATATTAGAACAGCGGACGCTCACTGAAGCAAATGGCGATAATCAGCAAAATGTAAAACCTCCCAAGGATGCTGCACCCTATGCATCATTATGGTTCAGCTCGACTCTATGGAATCAACCTATTATACAAAACCCATATTTGGAAACTCGGATGGCGAAGGTAAATTCATTCTTCAATTCTTACGAGAATAAACGAGAATCTTTTTTTGTAATCTATTAAATAATCTATTGGTATACATATTGTCACAGCTTTTAGTGATAATGTGGAATAAATTTTATCGTTCGTTTTGCAAGCTGGCCAAATTTTACTTAATCTATATTCAAAGGCTTTGCTGCAGAAATGCCAAATTCTAGTAAAATTACGCTACAACTTATCAATGGACGCTATATTGATCCTCACTTAGTGAAGTCAAACCTAGCTTCATATAAGTTCTAGTTCCACAGAATCGTTACAAGCAATGCATGATCACATTATTCCACAGGTGACTCACTTGAAGGGGCCGGGCTATGACTTGGCGGTTCGCAGTTCACCGGTTTTCGTGTACCCTGATTATCAAACTGGCGCAATCACTCCGAAATTTGTTGTCTACTTCAACATGACCGGTTGGTCAAAAAAAGGCGTAATGGTCTGACGCCATCAATGCTATGAGATGAGCCACTCCTGCGGTTCATCGATCCCGTTGGTGGGGTGTAGGTGGATGTGCTTCGATTTCGCAAAGCGCTTTAGGATTAGCTAGCGGTTTCAAGTATTATAGTTATCAGAGCATATACGAAAAATTTTGGAACGAAAGGGTATAATTCGATTTTGAGTTTCAATATTCCCGTAATGAAGCACAATGGCAAGTTTCTCTGCGTGCTTTTTATTCCTGTTAGCCCAGCCCAGGGGGTCTAGTTTGTACTCAACGTCCTGCCAAGGCTCACCTTTTTTCAATACTTTTTTTTCGCGTAATTTTGCATAGTTTAACGTGCATTTCATCAATCACTTCACGAATGCAGTGTTTCACGTCGTGTATTGCTTTCGGGGGTTGTTATATGTACTTTGTATTTTAGATCGCTTGTCATAATAAACTGAGGAAAGCCCACTCATAAGATTGGGGAGACCATTTATCGGTACCGTCGTACAACGGTGAACTCTGCCATAGCTTCAAGAAACTTGATTATGTCCTGCGCAACAGAGCAGGCGCTCTGTCCTGTTAACAGAAAACGTTGTTTACATCCAATACCTTCGTTTTGGTCTAACCTCTGATTCGAAATTAGTCGCAGAGTGCTTTTCAATTGTTCGAGTCCTTAGCATTACGTCGTGTTACTGTCGTCGGATCAACATCTGTGCTGATCCGTACTACAACGACGTTGTGGCTCATTCATCGGTTCAAGATCTTTTTGGCTTCACTTAATCTGTTAAAAAGTCAATACATTCGGATTTAATGGTCAGTTGCTTTGGTGTCTCCTTCGTCAATGGGAATGTTGTTTCGAACCGTAATTTTCCATTATTGCAGAGCACACTGTCGCCATATTTATTGCCTATAATTTCTAATCGTTTACCAGCGAAAACATATACCAAATCGACCGGTAACTTCCATTACGCACCCCGTACACATATGATTTCTGAATCCTTTAATGCCCCCAACGATCAGATAGCATACATCGAGGACCTATCCTGTAAAGTTGTGGCAAAGGAAATCAATCGTAAACTAGAATAATGTTTTCCGTACACGAAGTATGAACTACTCATACACATTCGAATGTAAGGCAAAGGGGGCTTGTCGTTCCTAATGGGTTTGTTGAAAAATTCGGTGCCACAAGTAGATCAGTGCATTCAGCAAGGATTCTTCTATTATGTGTTCTAAGTAGTGAGAAATGGGTAGATTCATTCATTTTTGAAAATCTGCCCATTGGATCGTCGTTGGCCCGCGCAGTTCCACAAGGTGGGAATATATGCGTCAGAGGTGGGATCATATGGACAATTAGTGATTTCAGGCAAGGAAATCAGTCATTTAATAAAACCAAAGAGAAAACGCCTTTCTTTCTAGAACGGCCTGAGATTACTTACTGGCAAGCTAAACAGATCAAGGATTAAAATTAGGTTGCCGTAGGCTCACATGAAGTCCTGCTGTGCAGCGTAAATTTTTCTCGAGAACTAAAAGGAATAATAACGATATGCCTATCATTATCTAAAACCATTCTAACCGCATTAGAACCGGTCAAAATATTGGAACTATGTATACCTAGTATAAATAACAAGTTTGCGATCGTGATTTTTTTCGTCGTGTGCTGTATATATCGACAATATTATTAAACTCTACTACGCTAATAAAGTGGTCCATATATACCATTCAAAAACAATGACGTACGACACGTTGCTAATTACGGTGGCGTGTAATACGACGAATGTTCGGTAATGATAATTGCACTAAACATTATAAAAGTCCTTTTCGGCAAAAAAAAAACTGAAGTTGCTTTTAATATCTATGTCCCGTATTGACCCATTCTGAGTTTTTTTTTTTTTGATGTTTTCGATAATTTGGCAACATGCCAGTCTCAGCTTTAAGGCCTAATCACTCTAAAAAAATCGAGAAAAAATGGGAAACAGAAAAAAAAAACTAGCTTATTCTATTATTTATTCTTTATTACAGAAGTCTATTTTCTAGACTTCTCTAGTGGCAGACTTGCAACGTTTAGCGCGGCGGTCCTTTATATATTCACTACAAATATAGTTGTTACCAAAGATAATCGATCACCCAGATATAGTTACCTGAATGATGAAACAAAAGGTAACCGACTAAGAGGAGAACCTTTTACATAGGCAACTATTACACACTACACTTATGTAGGATAGAACTAACATGTAAGATTGTTGCCCGCCAAATGCATTTACTGACAAGCTAGACGCTGAGGTTAACATTCGGATAGGGGCATGTTACACAAGCGTATGGATCAGTTTCTTATTATAGTTTGTCAATGTCCTCAATTGCCTATTTGCGGGTAGAAAAAAACAAAAACTAATAAACATTTTGGAAAGTTAATGTTGCGGCTATATGACGAAAGCGAATCATTGCACGAGTAGTTCTGATAATTTGAGTCATAAATAGGACAAGGAAACCTTGACGAGTCAGCTGAAAACCTTGTGCTGTTTGAAAATAGGTCAAGGCGATACTGTAGCGGCAACGTGCCAGGCTACAAAACTTAGGGTAAAGTTAATATATTGTGCAAATCTTGGAACAGTCATATATATTTCATGTTGGTGGTCAACCATCTGCTGTAATGCTTACGCCGTTCAGGGTGTAAAACTTGAAACATTTATCTTACGGTTAAAAATACATGGTTAAGCGAGTTACCTAGAAATCGAAAGCTAAATTTTCTCGAGATCTAGGATCTTTGACAAGGACTATACACTACAACGAGGTATTATTCGGAAATGGCAGCTACAATCCGCCGTTCGGCTCAAACGCACGTCTTAGAGTTCGTGCATGAGTATCATATGAGCCTGGATGAAGGTCCCCATGTTTGTTCTGCGTGCAGCATCATGCAGCCTAGCCACTTACTTCGGCGGTCGCTCTAGTGCCACAAAGTTTTTGCAGTTTCAAAATTCAATCTGTTTATTAAGGTTTTTCGTGCTTCAGATCACTGGATAACTCCATAAATTTACGAGCGTATTTGTCATGTATTTTGCGCAATACTTTGCCATTACCGGGCAGACGACATACTAATCTTGCGAAACATTCGTCCTGAGTTTTGCAGTGCTGTTAATAAAGAAATAACTGCAGACCTAGTGTAAGTAAAGTACGGCAGCGTGTAACAACTTCCCGTGTGCTATTATGTTAAGCTTATGCTGGGTTGTACAAAACAATGGGTACTCTATATGTGCTGCAATGTCTAAAAAAATAATGAGATTGTTAATTGCATTTGCAACAAACGAGTGTTTGTTTATGTGTGCGCGGGACACCGACTTTTCACGTGAAATGCGTCCTGGCCAATAAAAACAAGAGCAGAAATCTACCTTTTTTACAGAACAAGATCCAAACAATTTTACCCCGAAAACTGCACTCATGGAGTCAAAGATCAATAGAGTGAGTTCTAATATAGATATTTTTCGAATACAAAATGCAGGTGGGCTAGCGTTAGCCGCAATGGAGACAGTTTTGCGCATTTACAAGATAATTACAGATGCAAAGATTCTACAAGGTAATCAGGGTCAACCAGGGATTGTTTTCCCAGCTGCTGCTGCTAAGGCTGGTAAGTTATTCGGTTTTTTTTTGTTTTATTGTTTTACTAAGCTACGGATCGCCGTGTCAGCCTCATTCGAAAATACTGCCGTTGCTAATTGTATCATAAAATTATTACTATCGGTAATTTACAGAACATTTTTTACGGTAAGCTACATGTGAAAAAGTTCATCCATTGCAAAACAATCAAACACAGAAAGTTGAATTAGATCGTTTACAAATCGTAGTATTTAGGATTTAAGGCAAATAAAGTACAAGAATAGTAAAAGCGTATTTTACTTTTTTTGTACTATATGCAAAAAAAAAAAAACTTTTTTTTGATAGATAGAAAGTTAGGATAGGGAGAAGTGGAAACAATTAAATCGATGTTTGGCACTGCTATACTTGATAGATCATTTCAACAAGAAACGTCTTGCTCGTAGCAATTTAACATTGAAACTTTGTGTTCTTCGTTAATTTCTATTTCTATCGTTGACCGTAAGAAAGATAGAAGTTAGTGACTAATTTTCCTCTATAAGTTACTAGCAAAATGTATTGTAACATTTCTAAGAGAAATTACATTTTAAAGACTTGTTTGATACTTTCTTAACAGGTAAAAACATTCATACAACGAGCCGAAAAAACCTTAATATATGTCTGAATGTCCGATATGCTCTGTGACCTGTTTGTTTTTTTGTAGGCGCTTACAAAATTGTCATGGGGACACAATATGCAGAGGTTTTCATTTCTGCATTCCAACCTGAACATATTGGACATAGGTAAGAATTTGAAATTTCGTGACGATCGTTGTATAGTGCTTCTGATATGCATTGTCGTTTCAAATAATTTATTCCTAGTTCGAAAAGACCTTCATGCAAGGCCACAAATTGCTAAAGTTATGCATAAAATACACAAGTACGTTTAAAGTGACCTCCATTATTTCCAGAGGGTGTTTGGCAGCAGGTTTTTCGTATTTTCTTTGCGGACTTGACTCGGGTACGCCACCATATCGTGTGGTTGCAACGGGTTCGTGTGGTCGAACTCGCTTTGTCCTTAGTCGGTCACATGCTGGGGACTGTCCACGACTCCCACTTTTTCACTATTATTCTAAGAAAAAACACAGCGATAATAACAATAGCGCTATTAATAACAATGGTGATAGCACCAGCAACACGTCCCCATCTGAGCGGATGCTTGTCCCTAACACATCTAATCAAGCCTGCATTAGCGAGAAAGCCACTGCTTCCACTAAAAGTACCGCTGTTAAAGGACTCGGCAGAATTCTGTTGGCCTGTGATGTTGGTCCGGATGGTCAGCTCACTCCAGTCTCGCGATCTTCCGATGTGGTGGAACCACAACCTTTTCCTTGTAAACTAGGGATATATGAAAAGGAAGAGCAGATACAGCAGGTAAATCAGCTTCTCTTGAAAACGACTACCCTTCAAAAGAAGCTTAATACCTTATACAATAATAACTTTGAGGAACTTAGGCGGGCAACAGACAAGTGTACTGAAGTCAACTTGCAAAGATTACCGAGCCGGATAAGCGTTTAAGTAATCTGTTTTATATTAATAAGTCCTTACTATAAAGTGTTGACAATTGTTGTTAAACAATCAAGCTTACTTATATATCTGTTTTAGTAATATTGAGTGTTCGAATAGGGATTGCAGAACGCGAGGTCAGCCTACGACAACGATACACCAAGCCGCTATATCGCTACGCTGCCGAAAGAAGACGTGTTAAAACAACGTCTTCAATCTTTCTGTTTAAATAGTACGGAAATGCTATCTGAATAGCGACAAATGTTTTACTTTCGTTCCCACAAGGAATGCTTTCTCCCGCAGTCAATATCGAACATAAATGTCGTCCATATTAAGAATTATAGTGCATCCGTAGCCTTTATTGATTACTTTTTCATTATGTGTATACATACGTGTATTTAGGAGTGAATGTTCTGGTGTAAAAATTGAAATTAATGTTTGTTCTTCCACGCAGCGGAAATGGTGCCTGCAGAGTGCGCGCTTAATTGCGTGGAAAGGAAGCCAACATTGAAGATGCTTCGTGAAATGGCAGTGTTGCTTAACGACAAAAGGTATATGGATACGCTCAACTTATCAATATACAAGCTGAAGATGCTAAAAGTTTCGTTAATAAACTTTGAATGATAAGCTATGTAAAGCACACAGCTGTTATAGCTTTATAAGGGCAGTTTTTTTTTTCTGGTGAAGAAATGTGCAGTTAAAATGGCTGGCGAATATTTCGGTTTTGATTATTCGACCCTAGAGTATTCTTGTTTTTTTTCGCCTATTACAGTGCCCTGGTCAGGTTTGACCTACGAACCTGTGGCCTGTGTGCGCCGAGTCGAGCGCTTCTAAATGACACGCAGAGGAAGGCGATACTATACCCCAAGCAACAGTCCTTTGCTGGTAACGAAAGCAAACCTGTCGAGGCCAATTTTGCATGTTCCGGCAATACGTCTGATAGGACAATAGGCACTAGTCCTAAAGTAGCCAAATACTTCAACCAGCGATATCGTCTTATATCGCGATTCCGGAATGACCTACACTTAAGGTAAACATCTCCTGTCGTCTCGGGAAATAGTAACAAAGGATAACTATAACAAAAGTTATTTGGGAGCTTCACTCGTCTTGTCAATCACGAATCCTAGATAATCTCTCACGGTCGAACGAATGCACTATCTCAAAAAAAGTGTTAATTCTTTAGATTCGCCTTATGTATTAAGAGCGAATAAAAGTAACTTCTAAACAAAGCACACCGAAACTCGACGTATTTATAAACTTATGACAGTGACGGAACTGTATAATACGTGCATAAATTACGCATATTTTGAGCGCCTGTAATGCACGCTGTATCGGTGAAGGGGTGTTGTACGTGTCTGGCTGTTCGGCAAACCCACGGTTATATTATTAGACAGTATGGCTTGATCGCCGCGAAGACTCGCACAGCCGAGGCTCTAATTGAAAGTATGCCAACAACGACCCATATTGCACAATCTATCTGGCAAAGTTTTTTTTTTTTTTTTTTTATCTACAATTGCAACATATCGCAGGGCTCCAGTATTGCAGTTGAATTAACCGCACTATGTCTTATCCGCAGTGAGGAAGCGTGGTTTTCAATTTGTCCGGAGGAGATCGGCAAACACATCGCTCGACGCGTGGTTGGTCTGGCTAAAGCGCGAGGCGGTCGCCCTTTACGAATTATCGATCCTTGCTGTGGCGCAGGGGGTAATGCGGTTCAGTGCGCCACGATGCCCGAAATCGAACATGTCTATGCTAATGATCTCGAGGAACATGAGGTACGGCTTTTTTACTTCAAAATGTTCTTCCTTATGCGACGTCTTAATATATAATTCGCAAACACATTTTCGGTCGAAGCTTCACCTGTCTCAATATTCGCGCTCTGAGACAAGGTGTCGCTTTGCATATGTTGAAATATTTGGATGGTTTATCGTTCACATTTTAATAGCAATGAAGCAGACATTTAAATTAAATTTTAAAATTAGTGCTCAATCACCATCACCCGTCTAATAAAATGAGATCATTTAGCTCGAGATGATGGATCTGCATGAGTTGCAGCTACTAGAACGTGACTGGTCGAACTTATCGAAAAGAATTTTCCGCTGGATCACTATACGCAGCTTGAGCGTCTTGAAGCGTTTAGAGCTCAAAAACTTTAGCTAATGCTATAAAAAAAATTTCCATTTAGATTTTGTATTGTGGTTTCGATTTCTTCAGAAACCGAATGAGCTGGTATTGTGTTATCCCTAACTTCTTTTACCAAAAATGTCCGGTGCATCAAAGTATTAACGGCGACCAGAAATGGATTTCGTACTTCATTTCTATGATCATGGGTTGAACTCAACCAACTAGCAGGACTTTGCCCAAAGCAAAATATCCACGGAAAGAAGGTTTCTCTGCTCGTTTGCTTGGGTAGGAAAAAGGTGTTCTATTTGAAGATGATCGAACGTCGCGAAATGTCTCTGTGAAAGCCTTTCCACAAGGGAATAGAATATTCCCTTTGGCGTGCTATCTCAGTCGTCAAGCCGTTAGCAGATCACGAGGAAAAAAACATATTTCGTACAAGAAGATGAATGCGAGAAACACATTCAGTAGAGCACTCGTGGCTGTTACGAGGCAGAGCGCTGGTACATCATTGCACTTCTGGAAGCAGTGTCCTAGGAGTCTTAAGCGCCGAAAGCCATGAACGAAGAAAAACCTTCAAAACGAGAAAGTAGACAGGGACAGATGTGGTCTGCGTGGCTCATGCGCATCCTTCTGCGTACGTTGCCATAATAACAATAACAAGTGTAATGCCGCGCTGGTTCAAATTGCAAAATTGGCCAGACTATTACGAAATATTAATATTTTAATTTATGGAAATAAATCAATATCAGTAAATGTATTCATTAGGTGGTAAACAAGATACATAAGATTAATAATCTACCTAAAACTATTAAACTAAATCAACTCTCTTAAGCCATTATAATTATTACTATAATTATAATATAGATTAATAAAAGAACTAAATGATTAACGAAAATAAATTACTGGTTAATAGCTGCTTGTATGGTTGCCATGTCGCCTTACATGTCTGTTGGAAAAATTCCAAATACGTTAGAATACGGAATCCCAAATACGGTTAAACTCTAGTGGGGATGATGCCCTTAAACTATACCTATCACGAAGTGATTCCCAGTGCTTTTCCACAGAACAAAATAACTAACAGTGTAAAAAAAAAGAAGAAAACTAAATATTTTGTATTTTCTGATCGAAAGGACATTACGCTTAAATTTCGCAACTTCACAAAAAAATCTACACAGATAGTCTGTAGCCCTGTGAATCATCAGATCATCTAATACTGCAGGATGCTATGATATGGTAGCAAACGTTCGGATATTTATATGGCTTAAGTATGCAATACATTACTTCGGGCAGCGATGAGCACATCTCTGATGATCAATTATCTATAACATCTACGAAGATTAAGTGTTAGGATTCCTGTTGAGCCTGATCTTCCCGCATATTTCGCCAATCGTTCGGTCAACCATCTTGACTATACTATTTCTTATTTAGTATAGTCATTTTTTCACTCAACTCTACAATGCCCTTAAGTTAACTTTTTCTATGGTCGTATAGTGTGCAGTTTACAGTTTGAAAAGCACGCTCTGTCTGGCGAAAGTTGACTTGTCCGCGGGCGAAACTAAGGATGTGATCATATTGCTTGTCTCACCATTTAATAACGTCTGTTGTAGTATATTTCGTATGTGATAATATTAATCAGAGTGAAGTTTAATTCGGATTCATTCAAAAATTACGTAATTTTTTGAAAGTACATCTCGAAGTGATCAGATCAAAAAATTTCAGCCAATGATTTAAAGTTGATGCAAGTTAGTTTTTACGTTTGTAAGTGTAAAGTAAGTTTAAATCAGTATAGAAGTTTAAAGTTGATGCAAGAAATCTGCCCGCTTATGGGGTACGTGTCGAGAGCAAAAAGCGTAAATCTATATATTCGTTCGAAGTTACAGATATATTTTTTTTAGTTTCGATCAAGTCGTGTCTGTATTGCAGTATAGCTTTAAGAGCGCGTGCAAACGTCGTAAAAAAAGGATGTAAATAGTGATTTGCTGCATAACTCTTTTGGATGCCGTAGTCCATCGTTCAACCCTTTGAAATTGCAGATTTCGAGCGCGCGGCAGCTGGCGGCTTTATATGGAGTGGAACACAAAATGACCTTCAGCTGTGGAGACCTATTTCAACTGCGTCCTGAGGACTTTGGCGATATAGACGCTTTGGTGTTTAGCCCTCCATGGGGCGGTCCCGAATATCTGAGCAAGCCTATTTTCGATATTAGTGAGATGACACCATCGTACGCCGCCATCCTTCGCCATTGTTGTCAGTTTTCAAGGAATATGGCTATACTTCTTCCGCGAAATGTGTGCCTTGATCAGTTAGCAGCTATCGCCGAGGACCTGCACAACCCGAAAATCGAAAATGCTCGTCAAGTGACAATAGAACTGGAACTAAACCTAATTGGCCGGAAATGCAAGACTGCCACCGTTTATTATGGAGAGCTTACGAATCATATGGCCTATCAATCTATAAGAATGTAGTATATTGCCCGTAAAAAGTAATGCAGCCAATACGCACTTAACTTCATTAGGAGTGAGTTATTTTTCAAAAGTAGACCCAACTAGAAACGATCTTTTTTTTGTATGTAAAAACAGAATGTGTGTCATTTTATAAAAAAAAAAAAAATAATTTTAAACTAACGTATGCCTGGCAATTGGTCTAGACGTTTCTCATTACGATAAATATCTACATAGTAAAGTTATTCGGAATGGTTACTCTGCTGAAAGATAGACGATTTGCTGATCCGTCTCGATAGTGAATGGGTTGTTTCTTTAATATGGCATTACACATTACTCATGAAGGTAGGTTATATGGCTCATTAAGGAATATTAACACTGTTTTTGTTGGAAGGATGCTTTCATTGCTAGCGTGAGTGTAAGCAGCTGACGATAAAAAAACGTGTGTGCTCTACCCGTAATAATCCTTGCCAGAGCATTTATTTCTAATATTGGAAGAAACAGTTCGTGGTATCTACGAAGACAATGCCTGAACTGTCTTCAAAATTAAACTGCCGTAAATTCTACTTCCTGTATACGGGCTGCCTACTAGTTGGATAAAAACGAAATGTAACGCTAAGTTCTGGCTGTTTTTTTGGTCTAGCAGGTGTTAACCCGCTGGATCAAAAAGGTTGGGTTGTGAAAAATCTTAAATAATTCACCACAGTGTAGCGCGGATGTTTTTGATCGGACTTTTCTAAGAACTTCGTAAGTTATTTTCATCCCACGACGATAATTGCTATCGATCCCGGTCCTTTTTCTTTACCAAATAATACGATGAA
This sequence comes from Varroa destructor, assembly GCF_002443255.2. Classification (NCBI taxonomy): domain Eukaryota; kingdom Metazoa; phylum Arthropoda; class Arachnida; order Mesostigmata; family Varroidae; genus Varroa; species Varroa destructor. The sequence continues at coordinate 34,599,540 of NW_019211458.1, read as the reverse complement.
GGCCTAATTATTTCATAGCTTTCACCTTCATACCCGATAAGAGGTGCAGTTATGGGTTCCTTTTGCCGTTAAAAGTGTGAATGTTTATGATGCTGCCACGCTGTTTCGGGCAACCTCTAGATTCGTCAAGTCTTGGTATGCCTTGTAAAAACCAACAAAAAAGCCACTAGATTCTGGACCTGTTAAGCACTCACACTAAGTTGACCAGCGGTATTTGAACTCGTCCGAAAAGCCATTAAAATGCGTGCTTCGTTTAAGCTGTTTTTTTTTTTTACAATTATTATGGCCTTAAGCCTCCGTTTCTTTGACTGATCTCTTCCGTCAGATCGGTTTTACTTTGTGATCATCCGGTTAGCTTGTACGTCTTTTCATTTACGACCAGCCGATGCTGCTGATTATTATATCCCGGCAATGTTTACCGCCCGGGATCGCGGTCATTTTTCCTTCGATTCAACTAAAAATCTTCGACGTGTGTGTAAGTTGGTAGGCTTGTTTGTATTTTTTCTGGCCCTGCTATGTTTTTGTTCTGTTTTTAAACACTCAGGATTAGGTAGTATTGAAAGGTGCATAGAAAATATCACTACTCGATCGCAAAACACTACTCGAATCTTTTATTACAGTCTCATACACTTCTAGGAAGCTAGCTATTCTGTAGTAGTGATAGTTAATACTGACTGCCTTGGGCGTCAATGATTGATTAGAGTAATGCTATGCCTAATCAAAGTGTCTGGTAATTTACTTGCAACGAAACAAGTATCGGATATAGGTATATAATACAACGGAAAGTAACGCAGTTTACGAGGTACCTAAATTCACGTTTCTGGCGTGGGTCTTTTCACGCGTTGCACCGATCGACCCCGACGTTCCCGTGATGGTGTAATGGTAATGTGTTAGCCCACTTAACGTTGGGTCACCTGATGTGACCTGGGTTTGAAATTGGGCGTAGACACACTTCTACTTGTACTAGCATTTGAAGCAATGCTTAGCGGTAGCTGTAGGCGTAATGCTCAACACATTTAAAACACTCTTTTCTTTGCAATCTTATGACTGTCTAATGCAAGAAGGCAAAACACACAGAGAGTTAACATGTTGGTGTAAACATTTTTTTTTTTAATATCAAGTGCTGGATCGAATATTAGTCTTAGCTTACTACTTTCTAGGTTTCTACTTTAAACATAAATTCTTGTCTAATATTTAATATGTATTGATAATTCGCTACATCATGAGGAAAAGATCTCATCATTGAATTTTATAAGCCCTTCTTCGCAGGGTATCGCTTGCCTGAAATAACAACCATCTACTGGCCCTAATGGCTTAAGTTTCCGTCGGCAAAAACTACCTGACAAATAGAACCATACGTTAGCACAATCTTCGTTTCTGGTTCCACTATAGCGCCAGAAGTATATCAACGGGAAAATAGTTTCAAAATTCTCAAAAAATTAAAAAAATAATCAAACCGATAAGGAGTAATCTGGAAAAAAGCTTGTTAAATTGTTGAGAGAAAATGCTAACATTTTGCTTAGGGTAAAATTAAGATATGGTTAAAGCATTTATACCTGCGTAATCAACGAGCGCAAAAAGGAATATGAGTGCACAATTTTGTCAAGGTAAGAGGTCTCCCCTTAATTTCTGACTGAAGCACACATCATTAAAATGTTCAATAAAAAAAATGCTTAGTAGTTGATAAAAGACAACGACAGAACTTGTCAAGTTTGATAACGTTACTTAAACACCATACTGGCTATAAGAGGACATACTCTTATGGCCAGTATGGTATAACGCTTTATAAACGCTGATGTTTACATAAATTGTACAATAGTCACATCAGTCGTATTGATTGTCAGTATATATTCAATATGTATTTATAAGCCAACTACAACATAAAAGAGAAATAATTTTGAGACCCTTCAGTTACACGAATAAGTAAATTTTATAGGAGATCAAAGCACAGAGCTGTATCAAGACCGAAGTTTTTCCAATCTCACCAGCTAGGTGTACCATGTAGCATACTATGGCTGTAGAAGAAATAATTTAGTATTCTATATGATGCCTAGCTATATCGGTGTTTCTTTTACGGAATTTTCTATATACCATATTCTTTTTTGACGTCTTATATGAAGCATTAGGCGGGCTTAGTTATGTGCTGCCTTATGGAATTTTACTGTCACTCGCAATGTTCCCGTTATTGGGCTATTAAGAGTAACGGTAAACTTTGATTTTTTTGAGAAAATGAGAAACTTTTAATTAATTAACATGTCCTGTCGGGTATTTTTTTTTTGTTGTGATATCTAAACATGGGCTTCAACAAAATACGGAATGGTCTGCATGCTTAGCTTCATATTATGTTTTGTGTACAACGTAATCTGTAATTCAACGTACGATAGCGAGCATAAAATAAGCTATTACCCACTTGATACCCATTTGATTTATGAATACCCTAAAAAACAATCCATAAAATAGTCATATTATTATTCGCCTTGACAGAAAAGTCATTAGTTCTACCAACTAGGAACTCGAGTCCTTCGGCCAGGACCGATATTCTTAGACTGCATTACAAGATTAACTGCATATGGGTCACGATATCTGTGTGTTTAGGCGACAGTGAAACAGAGAGAAAGTGGGCTTTCACGCACGGTGCGGCTCACGCTAAGATTTTTATGACGTAAGGGATACAAATGGGTGGATGATCGAGAATGGTCATTAGAAAGACTAACTGAACACCACATCCACACACATTGCAGAGGGATAAAGGATAGAACCTGCGAAAACTATACGTCAATGGAGTAGTAGTTTCGATAGAAAACTGACAGCTTGTTTCACTCCCAGCAATGTTATCAATGGTTCGACAATGAGTTTATCTTATATAAGACCAAAATTATACTCGCTATCAGATTATATGTTTTCGCCATTTCGAAAATGATTTGAAAGCTATTCGTAGCTTTGTCCGTAATTGTACTAATGTCTCATACTCGGTGCAACTAATTGGGACAATTGAAGTCCCCAACAGGTATAATACGATAAAGTGAACTATCAACCCAGATCATTCTCAGATCATACAGAACTTGTCATCTTGCTTTTACCAGTCATGCCCACTGCGCAATATCGCTCCCGCCAAGACCGTGACGTATGCCATAAAAACCCATCAGAATCATTTATGCCGTGACCCACACACTCGGGTATGGCCTCATTTTCGGGTACTTCGTTTTTCGCAGAAATCACGGTATTGTTTGTTTATTAGAGTACGTTTAGCAAGAGGAAGTGTTTAAGACTTGCTGAACTTTAGGAATGCTATTGGGCGTTGTCTACGCAGTGTTGGACTTACGCTGCCCAAATAAATTTCTAGGACAAACTCAGATTGTATACTCTCTTTTGCTGCCAGTTGTGGAAGACGGGGTGAGGCTTGGGTGTCGTTAACGAGCGGGGAGTTTATCTAGAGGGCGCGTCAGTCGGTAGCTGACGGAAGGAGGCTTATGCGTCATTGCCGGCCGCATTACCTGTGACGACCCGTAGTCGACGCTGGTAACAATTCATCACTGCTGGCAGACGTTGCAGTAACGAAACGATAGGCTTTAGCTGACTCATCGGAAGCAAAGGGAAATTAAAATACACCTTGTAAAAGTTGTTATTCGTGGTGTGGCTTTCAAACAAGAAAAAGGCGCGCGCGGAACATGAGTGGCTTACCGCAAACTGGTGGGTAGATGAATTGCAAAGGATGCACGCTCGTGTGGACTAGGACCTGATATAAGGTATGGAAAGAAATTGTTTATAAGAACGGAGAGCCAGCTATTACCCTAACCGACTTCAAAGCTAAAAAACTAACCTTCTTTTAGGTGTATTTGATCATAAGGGTATTGGTGGAAAAAAGGTTTTGCAAATTTGGCCGAAATTTTCCATCAGCTAAGCCAAGTATGGTACCGGTTCTGTATTCAGGCATTGGATTGATTCGGGTTTATCTAAATAACGTACGTATGGGATTTTCGTTAATTTTTGTTACATTTGTCTTTAAATGAACTACTGCATTTAGCTCGTAACATGAAATCTCGGTTTGGGCTTCATATACGCAATGTTATGTACATATCATTCAGTAGCATGTCGATGATCCTCACGGAATGCTCCAAGCACTGTCTTTTTTAGTCTTGAAATACACAGCTTTTAAACCTTAGTCTTTTTCCTTCTTGACGCTAAACAAAGAGGCTTCATAACGAGCTCAGTCCCGCACGACCGTGCCTCTAACACTCAACATAAATTAAACATCTATTAATGTTTATTTTATCGGATTTAACAGAATGTAGTAACCTCGTGGATGAGCGTCTTAGGATCTAAAAAGAGATCGATTTCCCTTTTGAATAGAGTGACGAAGATCTTATCAAGAGAGAGCATCTCACAATAGGATTTCTCAGAAAAACACGACTTATATATAAATTTGCTTTGAGACCATATAGCGTAAATTAAGTGTACTTTCAGAACATACCCATGCTATCTATCAGCGTAAGTTGTACAGTTTACGCCCCCAGTGTCACCATGAAATTTTTCTCAAATTTTCTATATGCTCAAGATAGCTGCTTCGGACTATTACAAGGCGTATATACATATTGTGTATATTAGTAGCCGACACAACATGGTTCAGCCTGGCCATGACCGCTATCAATAAAAATTAGTATCGCCGTTTGGTGCCAAATAGCGAAATATAGTTTGTTAACATTCTAATCGGACTTATATGAGACGCCGGTTAAATTAACAAGTTATCGTTATTTTTTAGTAGAATTGGTTATCACAATCAAAATTTTAGGGCTCAGACGGTTTTCTGAATGTGAACTTCGCGGAATGGGCAGAAGGTTTTCTTAAAAGCATATGTTTCAATACCACAAACCTAATAAGTCTCTGCCCAAAATAATTAAGCAAAAATAAAAAACTAGCTCTTTTTTTAGCATATCAGGCAGCTCATCCTAGTAGCAAGTACATTATGTCAAGCTGTGTGTTTTTGTTAGGAATTATTTTACATACAACCGGCCTTTGCATTTCTATCACAGTGTGGTAAAACTTAAAGTGACCTTCTCAGAGTCGGTTAGGTGATGCGAGCGTCAGAACTATAATTTCCAAATCTGTTTTCGAATCCATTTTACGCATCAATGGAATCTTCTTAGATTAATAAGTTGTCGAGCTGAAATATTTTGCAAATGCTTAAATACGTCAAGTTTGATCTTCATGGCGGCATTTTCGTTTGAAAAAAGCCTAATGCGATTTTTCCTTTATATTTTCCATGCGTCGTTTTCAGCAAATTCGTGAGGTAATATGGCAGCAGATACTGAAGCCTCCATTTTGGTTCTCCTCATTATCGCTGTCTACGTCACCTCGCGGTCTCAAGTAGATCTTCATGCGGTTCGACGGGAAATCGATAAACTTCGATTTTACGGGCAGAACCGTCACCTTTGTCAAGGCGACACGCTCCGTGAGCCGGACATCACTGCACTGGCTGGCGATGTCTGCTATTGCGACGCGTTTTGCCTACAGTTTGGTGACTGTTGTGTGGACTACTCAAATGCAAAGAAGCCCTTAAGAAACGAGAACTATCACTGTTATCGCTCGGGCTCGAGTTCACGTTTTTACTATGTATTCTCGAAATGCATCAACGGCACTCTGCTAGACGGCTGCAACGGCAACGTGGACCAGCCTTCGTCGTTGATTCACGAACCTGTTTTCGTGCATGGAATATTATTTCGTAACGAGTATTGCGCGAGATGCAATATACCAGAAAGCGTGCTAAAAACCAGTCGATACAAATGGAAGAGAAGGGCTAGCTGGTGGCCAAGTGTACCGCCATTAAAAAACGTTGATGTACGCGGTGGGATCAGGAAGCTTTTTCAAGAACGCAATTGGTACTACAATGAGACGACGAGGAAGTACCATCTCTTTTATGAGAAAGTTGGTATACGACTATAACAGACATTTATTGTATAGCAAATCTACTTTTTAGTCAATCATGGTAATACTCGTAGTGGATGCAGAGGGTCGATACGCGCAAAAAATGACCTGGTACCTTTGTGCTATTCATAATTCTTGAGATTTTATTTGATTTGAGCAAATAACTAACGCAAAATGGAAACTAAGAGTGTTAAACCAAAGTTCATTATTCCGCTAACGTTGCCTAATAATGATATAATCACCAGTGAGAAGCAGGTTTGCAGAATTGAGCTGGCAAATATTAATCTATCTGATTTTAGAAATAACATACCATGGTTGGATTTTGTTATTAAAAAAATATCAATGTCTGGTCCCGTTTGCTTTAGGACGAATACACATTAGCTGTGGACGTAGTTGAATTTGATTGGACGAATTTTACTGACGTATTTAATACAAGCCTTTGCCCACCTTTTCCAACGGTCAACGCTTGTAACGACTCTGCAGACACTTCAGATTCGAAACTATGCAGCCAGTACACCGCATACGTGTATACAGGTACGTTGCTGTCGCTGTCAGTTTATTTCGGATTTAACCTCACTCCGATAGAGCTTCGGATAGTTTGATCTGAATACTCTCGCCACCTAAGGATTGCCAATTAAACCAAGTGTGGAAACCCGCACATGCACTCGAGCTCCTTACAGTTTCTCTGGCTGATAATGAGGCTGGCATTAAGTATCTTTGGCGCCCCGTAGAGATGTTAGTTCGGTTGCGCCTTTAAAATGCTGCTTGTTCAGGACATGTTCAGCGACCCTGTTCCGTAGGCTCTCAAAAGTTGCCTTTAACCTTAGTAAAGGCGTCAAACACAGGTAATCCAGGCCAAAAGAAAGCTGATCCCAATGACTCAGCCTGTCGTGTCCGCTCCAAAAGCTCAATAGCGTCTTGCGTTTCGAAATGCTATCGAGTGCGCTCTGTAACTGTTGGAAGTAGATCTGGATCTTTTTCTTAGATCGCGCCGAGTGTCGTAACTCTTTAAATATAATTATTTGAAGTCAAATTTTAAGTACTCAGGTAGTGAGAAGAAGTCGCTAAATCGTTTCCCCGTTCCCTAATCATTTAATGGCATCTTTGTGATACTAGCATAAAGAAGATGAACCTAGCCACTTTTTTACTTTAGCGGGTGCATAACCAAAAATTAACTGAAAGATAGCAGGATCGTATTTTGTTTTCTAAGACAGTACCAAGTCGATTTCGACTTTCTAAGAAATCTGCAGTTCTGCCCGGTCTGCGAGCAAGTTCGGCCTAATAATCAGAAACAAATAAACGAAATGACAATTCCAAAGGACATTTCGATGACAGGGTCAGTCTCACCTACGTTTATTACTGGCAGTAAAATTGTACTTACAAAAGTATCTAAATTTGAGTACTGTGTTTAGTTATACCCAGAAAGGTACCTCCTAAGAAATGAAGTTAGTCATTCGACAAAATGTGGTTGCAAGGAAGGTCCTCACCCACAGAATATAGAAAGTAGAAAATAAACTTGCGTCTGACTTTCGAGGCCGATTTCTTTCCCCTGCCTCTGGTAATTTCTGCAAAGTCAATAGTGTGGGTGCATATGGTAGGATACATCTCATTTTGAAAAGTGAAGACACGGTCGTATCATGTTTTGCTTGTAATTGGTAGTTATTGATAGTAATCAGTTATTAAGACGATTGATTCCAAAGCTATGATTGGTGATCTTATGCTACAGTTTCTGGAACCTTCATTATTGCACTTTTTGGTATTATTCCAGGCTCTGCAAAGGATATAGTCGTCTATCGCAATGTGCACTGTGCACTTTGCAGTGGAATTTCATTAGGACAACTCACTGTGGGCCTACCGGCTCCATCGCCAGCACTGGAAAGTCCTCGTATCATTGGAGACTTCCTGCTCGTTCCAGAACTAGAATGTCTTCCAGGGCAGGTCGCTGTCATGGGCGTCGTGTGTCAGCCTGTACTCTGCGAAGTGGGCCTCATTTGGAACGGAGCGCAGTGCGTTACCGATAACGGACAAGTCGGTTGCTTCATCCTTACGTTAGACGTGGAATGGGTCAGGTTTTTGAATTCGCACCTTATCCTGTGGAAATCTGTAGAAAGGGTCTTCTCTGATTATACCAACATAACGGACACGTGGGGCACTGTAACCCACGTTCGCGTCTGTACCACCACCCCAGTAACTCAACCTATCACACCGGCGCTCGAGCGTGTCTCGGAGGTGTGCTTGATTAGTTCATGCGTCTGTCTGGCTCTGCAAATCGTCGTCTATCTCGCGTTGCCTTCAACTCGTTCTTCACGTTCAGGCAGGATCATTATTATACTTAGTTCGTGTATCCTTCTCGGACATATGACATTTCTGATTAAGGACGATGTCGAGCCAGGCCATCTTAGTTGTGAGCTGGTGGCTATTGGAGCACATTTTTTCTACATTTCGTCCTTTTTCTGGATGCTTATCATGGCGGTGGATTCTTGCAGGTGTCTCGCGTACAATATGTTTAGTGATCCACATCATTTGTTGCGACGCTACGTGATTCTCGCATTAACAGGCTCGTTATGTGTAGTTGTGAGCGGGGTCCTGGTTGGCTGGTTGTCACCTACCAGTCGTTTCGCGCCGGCGTACGGCGTCGAGGTATGCTGGTTTGGTAACCGAAGTGGCTTTCTTATATTCTTCGCTCTTCCTACACTACTTATTATTAGTGCAAATTTTTCGCTGTTTATCTACACGACTGTTCGCATCCGACAGGCTCAGAGTCGGGTTGGCCGAGTTCCGACAGGGCCGACGACGTCCTCATCGAATCACAGACGAGAGATGGTCCGAATGAAACTTTATCTTCGGCTTGCTATCATAGTGGGGCTGACCTGGCTGTTTGGCATATCGTCGTTTGTGACTGAAAGTGAACTGGGTCATTCTGCGTTCACATATCCCTTCTTAATACTTGGCTTCATTCAAGGTGTATTTATATTCATCGGATTCACGTGTAAACCAAATATCATCGGTGATCTACGCCGACTTGTATTCGACAAAAAGGACCCGGTATCGTTTAGCCGAAGTGGTCTGGAGAGACGACAGACCTGCTTAACGAACACGACTTCCGAGGAACGTAAGCGAACCGTACCACTTCTAGAAGTAAAAACACTTACAGAGACACAGCTGTAAGAAAACGTCGTCCTTTTTCTTGTCCTATTCAAGAAATATAAGTAGTCTGGCATGAAATCGGAATTCGATGTTCCCTAAGATAGTGACGTTTGTCGTTGCTCTTTTTGTTAATACATTGTACAGTTATTGTACAATAGATCAGCTAGTATAAGCAACGAATAAGCATTTTAAGGATACAACTTCCGTGTATGTCAAACCTCAGTTCATTTAGAATAGGATTATATTACCACTAGGCTACTTGTATCTTGTACATAACGGGCTAACAAGGATCGGTAGTTTGTCAAACATAAAGTAAAGGGCACCGAACGATCTCCGTTCCCTAGAGCATTGTTCATGTAGCTGCCGCTTCTAAACCTAGAAAAGATATTCGTTAGCACGCTACTCCAAAGATATTGTTTTTTTTATAGGCAAAGCATAAGATCCAATTTATGAAAATCTTCACTGCTCCGAGTGATTCACATCGATTGAATGGTTAGTGTGAAGCCCGTAACGCGGTCTGGCGCTTCCCTTATATTTACGCAGTCTCCAATTGCCATGTATGCTTAGTATTAAGGAAATTCGGGTATATCCTTTTTTTGGGCGAACGCACTTAATTCGTTGTTGGGCTTTACTTAGCCAATAGCTTACGAAGATACTAAACTTTTCACATATTCGAACAATATACGTATTTAAACATTTGCTAACATGACAACTTTAGTAGTAGAGGAGGCTCAATACGATGCACTGTACAATATAGCGTAGCTAAAAAATCACAATACTGGAGTTTAGAGGATAGGTTGTTAGACAGTTACCACTGTACATATTATTACCGACATATTTTCGAGCTCGATAGTAATTTTCTGACGTCGCGATCGATTTAAAAACACTGAACGCATTCATATTATAAACGAGGAATAAGCTTGTCTACTATCTTTTTGTCGTCGAATGCATATATATATATATATATATATATATATATATATATATATATAGAGAGAGAGAGAGAGAGAGATGGTAAGAGAGAGAGGGGGAAGGAGAGAGAGAAGGCGAGAGAGGGGAAGATGGATGGAGAGAGAGGGAGGGAGGGATGGAGAAATAGATAGATAGATAGATAGAGAGAGAGAGATAGATAGAGAGAGAGAGGGGGAGGGGGGTAGTTTTGATCTTATTAACGCATTTAAGCATGTAAATAGCTGTATTTAAGAATAAATAAGCAAATCTATGCTAATTGCCTGTAGAGAATTCATTATCTTGTATCGTCGTATTGATATTGTAGACTGGTAATTTCAGCGCAATATTGTGAAGCATGTTTCCGGATTAATGGATGAAGCTGAGTGAAATTCATTATAGAGCTCTTTTCTGTAGTTGAAAATTATTGAGAACTACTAGACTAGAAAAACCAGAAAGTAATAGGTAGACGATAGGCCATTTTTTCAGTGCACTACCGATAAAACAGTCGAGTTCAATCGACAGGACCCTGGATTTTCTCCATACGTATGTTAGGCTTGTTGAATCCATAAGATTATCGACGAGCAAGTCAAGGACGGTTTTATTAGGACAAAGGGGTACAAAATGCGATAATTCGATATATTTTTGTTACTTGCATACAAGTGCTCGTACAAACTGAGATCGCTTGACGACGGAAATTTTTCGCTCTTACTTTTCAAATAAGAAACAAAACATAATCGAACGGATCATCAACGTACAACTGTATCTCGCCTACTGAATTAAGATTCTAGCCAATCACATATTTAAATTCTACAGAAGCTATTTTTTTTTATTTGTTACTAATTAAAAATAATATACGTATATTCTGGCTAAACTGCTCTAGATCTAAATCAGATCTATACTCATGCTTCGTGTATCAGCTTAAGTAAAATATACTTTAATCTGATGGTTCAGTTTGCATCCGTTGTCCACTTCAAGTAATAAAAGTAGCGAAAATCGGTGTTTGGCTACGACTACTACAGATGGCCGATCAACTAGTAGGTGGTGTAATTGTACTAGCGAAAAATAGGCCGTTTGCTCTGAACTTAGGAGTAATGTTTAGTTACAAGCTGTTTCAGTCGTCCCTTAATGCCATATTATTCGTTAGCATCGATTGTCTTCAATCTCAGCCTAGTAGTGCTACCATTGTCCCATCTGTGCCTAAATAGAGACAAGCATATAGGCGATGCAAAGGCCTGTGCGTAGGGAGATGAGTCAAGGTGAACTTATAAAATTAATTGGTTCATTGTTTATCTGTATGGCAGGTGAGCATCCAAATGAGGTGGCCAATCTTTGCGGAAGGATTGTTCAATCAGTCCTAGAACGCATCGATTTACAATTTCCGTTACTAACAGTTATCACGACGAGGCACTTCTTTTTCGCCCGGTACAGATTATATCTAAACGATGCTACAAAGGTCGTGCCATTTGAATCTGGTTGCACAGAAATAATACTATGCCACGTGCAGCACGCAGAAGACTAAGTACCACAAGAAAGAGTATCAACGGACAACAAATATCTACTAAATGTTTCATTAACCCAACAGCTCTATGTCTAATTTTACTAAGCTTCAAAAAGCATTCGCGTGAAAACAACACGAGTGTGATTAGACGGCTCGGCCAGCATCTTTATGTGTTCACCGTCGAGGGGTTGCGACAATTCACATTTAACGAGAAGATTTATATGGCCTCGCGTTTGTCCTATCGTCCTGCTCGAACCGAAGCGATCCCATAGCTCTATTGTGCAAGTTACATACTGTCTATTTCTATACAGGTGAATTGACAAAATGAAACAATCTTCTAGGTGAAGCTTATTCACACGCAAACTAGGTGTTCTCTACCTAGACAAATTTGTGTATACTCATAGTACTATTGCTTGCTTGGTACTTCTGCATAGGGGCCAAGTTTTAAAACAGGATGCTCCGAATACAATTAGCAGAAGAAGCATCCCAATATTCTTCCAACAACATTGACGTAGACAAAGTTGTCCTGCATAACATCAACGCTCATCAATGAATTTAGGGGTTCTGCTCGCTGATATCTCTCATGCCTATGCTGACACCCACATTTTTCTTCGTTAACGTGGTCAGCATGAAGAAATGAACGTTGCTATCGCTTGAAACAGAGCTGCTTATACCAGAGGTCTTGATTTGATAGTGTAGTAGGTATCCGCTTTTTGTACCCTATAATATAATAACCTATAAGAAAATTTTCGCGTGTACTCATGCGTGTGTCTTCTGTATACCATCGACATGATAGTCACGATCAGGAAAAATTATCATTTTTTTAAGCACATCGATTTTTTCTGAGTCACTTGTCATTTTCGATCAGAGACGGCGTAGAGCCAGAGATTCTACTCTGCAAGATGGTCGCGATATCCACACATTTCTGCTGTATCTCATCGTTCCACTTTGAGTTCGTTATGGAGGTCTTGCTTACGACGTAACTCAAAAATCGATACGGGGAAATTTGATATACTACTACAATACTTTTGTTGTGAAAGATGACAATTGACATTCTAGCCCCGATAGGCCGGTTGCTCCTCTATACGGGGCTGAGATGTGGCTGGTTCAGCGCACGTATCCACGGATTTCAGCTGCCCTTCGCTTTTCAGTAATCATAATCGTTGCGGTAAGACGATAAAGACTGTTTATGTATACTACAGCAAAGATCTATGCACATACAGGTTCGGGCTTCGAAAACGAGCGTTACGGCGGCTGCAGCTGTACATGCGGCCTACTTTCGTCATAAATCTCATGTGGATTTTTGCAGTCGTCTCTTTTCTCAAGGACCACCTGTCCAGTGCACCTTTTGCATTCGAAAGCAACGTAATTGTATTGTACCTATTATTTGTTTTACGGCTAGATCGAAGTATCTCTATATTTATAGCCTTTACATGCAAGAAAAAAGGTGCATTCGCTCATATGGAAAAAACGCTCCGCGTTTACGTCCACTAATTCTAAACTCTCCCATGCTGGATACGGTAGAGTTAGCATTCATATACAACCAACAACAAGGATCGAAAACTGTCTGAAAATGATCATGTATAATTCACGCTGATCAAACCATAGGTTTTCGAACGAAAAACGCGGTAGTATAGACCAATGATATATGCAATAAGTACTTCGATGTAAAATTGTCTCCTTATATGAACAAACATCTTACGGCCACACAACAGCCGGCGCTATCAATTCCTGAAAATTTTTCTGTGCGTTAATTAAATACCCCATCATATGCGGCTGTTGCTTATCAGTAACTTTCATTAGAAACCACTTGATTAGAATATTTGTCCACATTCACGACAAATAAGATGGCATAGCAAGTATTTCTGAGATACAGATTTGCACACCGCTTGAAAAGTTCTCTGAGGGATATTATCTTTTCAAATGTTTATTTCGCTCGTTGGATCTGATTAAATTAGAATAGGGTTATTATTCTGGGGTTGTACTTCATGCTGCAGTTATCTAGTAAATTATTTCCTTAACGTAACATAAATAATGGTCAAGTTGAACGTGCGTGTCTCATGCGTTTATACATAACTACCTGACAGACGAATCATACGAAGCTTGTACTTGCGACACCGACACGCTAAAAACAATGGATCTTGCCACGTCATTAATGCACAGCACTTCAGATTGAATAAACATTAATGAATTGTGCTCAATCAATGAATTGTGTGAAATGTGATAAACCCATATTTCACAAACTGCCACATTTTAAAGCATGAAAAATGGGTAAGATTTTTGCTCTGCCTAATCAGAAGTTTATCCTGTCGCAGAGAGTCCGCTCTTATTTCATTAAATAAAATGTGCGAACAAAAATCTAATCCAACAGTATTTAATTAACAGTTTTCTTACTGATAAATATTTACACCTTTAATATTGAGCGTGTTCACTCACAGAATGACATGTGCGCAGGTCAACACGTAAAAAGCTTTTTCGAAGTGCTCCGTAGGTTAAGGGTTTTAGGAAAATTAAGAAATAATCTCATATTACGTTTAGGCAGCGAGTGTCGATTTGATTAATTCTCTTTATTAAGTACAATGTTTTGGAATCTAAATCACCTGTTCTACAAATCTATAGATATTTTAGTATTTTAGGCTAAAGCGAAATTTCGTACTATACTTGTTTTAAGATACTGGTGGAACAAAACAGCTGTGTGGTGATCGTATGTCACAGTTGCGCCTATGATGAGCTCTACAGAATGAACGCTGCCATGGTTTTTATATGTTGCAGGATTTCTGAATAAGGCGTGATTGATGCGGCCTATTCCCAACTTGAAAAAAAGGTAAAACCTGCTTTTTCGTTAATTTTATCATTTGGTCCATAATCTCAATCGGATTGTTATGCATCAATTTTTTAGCAGCTTACACATGTACATGCACGTACAATTTTGATACGCTAAAATAGACCCGTGAGAACTTTTCGTTGCGTATGCGGCTCAATGCTTAGCCATCTATGCCGGCCATTTCTGTGAATTCTTACTTCGGATTTGGCAATAGCGACAGCGTTGTTAAGAGTCCGTAACAGAAAACAGTAAAAGAGCTTTGAGGTAAATGAAAACATAAGATATGAATGTCACGATCGATCGCCACAATGTCTTTATTACCTCAGAGCCTAATCATGGTAATTTGATAAGTGAAGCAACGGTACGATATTACGGTAGCGCATAAAATTAACCGCGCAGCGACATTGTCTTTAAATGATATGGCCGACTAGACAGCGAATTAGCGACTAGTGGGCTTTACTTTATGCAATTCACTTCTACCGCTCTTAGTATATAGAAGAAATAAGATCAATAATGGTACACCCGAGCAAAAATAGCCTGAAATTGATGCTTGAGATATTATGCTTTTTGAAAATAGAAGAAATCGTTTTCAATAGGTGGTGTGTTATTAGTTTAAATTATCGAAAGTCACGTGTAACAATGCCTATGAGAGTGATACAATTCGACAAATTATCCTAACGTCATATATTTTCATCACTTCAACAGTCTTACCTGTAATCTGGCCTTTTAACAAAAATCGTACCTTTACCAGAATGTAAAATTGGCCTAAATTTTATGGATTAGAGGTGTGTGAAATCGTCGCTACCTGTAACACAAGCTTGATGCCAAGACTGATTTCTCCCGGTCATTATAATCAGGAGAAACAAAGAGAGCCAGAAGGCAGTATGGTTTTTGCCTTCGTGAGAGCAGCAAAGTGTCTGGAGTAAGCTCTTGGCATCGTAACGACTACGGACTGACTATCGGCTTGTGCGAACGCAGCGTCCGGAGAAAAAAATCAGGAAATCCTTTTGTATCGTTCCACTCGACCGAGTGGAAGAGGAGACGGACGCTAAAGCTTCGAGCTGATGGAGAGCCAATTCAATGCACCCGTCTCGTTTATGGAGAACCCGCGGTTATATAGCGACATGGCAAGTGGTATAACCAGACCCACTCAACTATTCTGAGCCGAACTTTCTTTTAAAAAAATTGCTAATAAACTCCACGATGTCGCTCTGTCCAGTTTAAGAGCCCCAAAAAACTACGCACCGTCAGATGAAGGTAAGCAATTGGAATAAGCCCAAGGGTGAATTCTGACGGCTCGAAGATAAAAAGACACGAAAGGAAGCAGGAAAAAAGAATGGAATCGAGAATATACTGAAGGACCCAACACGGGACAGCATGGGACAGGAGGAGAGTGAGAAATAAATGGGAAAGCAAAAGATGGAGAAATATGGAAACAAATAAAAAGTTAAACTATCATCTCTGTTTACATGTTTTAATCCTTTGAACTCCAAGCAACACTATCTTCTTCAGACCTAAAGCACTGTCACGCACTTGCGCCCACTTTCGAAGCCGATTCCCTCTCGGGATAAAAACATTGGAAGCAACAATCTATGAAACCCTTCTGTGGCAAGGAAACAATAAAATTCATAATGAGGTCATCATCTACAGTTAGATGGATATATCTGATTTTGTTCTTCGACCAAAAGTCTTTCTGGCCCGTTATTTTAAGGGTTGCGCGCACTACTCGAGAACCAACAGACCCTTTTTTTGTGATGAGATAAGCCCATAGGAGACAAAGCCCAGTCAATGAATAGCATTAATAGATGCATGGTAAACATATTTTCGTAAATCTACTTTTATTCGCTTAGAGGCAATATCGGGCTGGGCACGACGTAAACGACACATACAATATTTTTTCCTTTTCGAAACGTTCAACTACATAAATGCACTCGCAGCATCGAAAACTGATCTACGCAGGGGCTTTGCCTCCCCTTAACCGTCAAGGAAAAACGGGTTCTTTCAATATAGCCGCTATTGTGGGGATAGATTGGGAAACAAGAGTCTGAAGTACAAGATTATTCAGAACTCAATGTTTATTATAAATCTCTACGCCGGAATAATGTAGGAAAGCTCTAAGATTTGCCCGCTAACAGCGTGCATGCTGCAAAAAGAATACTGGGCCTGGCTATATAACCTGACGTTGTCCTTCCAAACCTAGTCACACCTGTACACCTTCACGCACAGGTTAAATTACTAAAATATATTTTTTATCCACCTGGAATTGGTTTAAAATATGCATAATACAATGTTGAAATGTTAAAAAATAATAGCATTTCTTCCAAGTTGGATAGGTATTATACAGTTTATTAAGCGTTTACTGGACAATGTTTATTACTATGTCAATTTAACACAATTGTATTGTTTGTCTTATTAATTAATCCATAAGTTGCTATATAAGAATTATTTAACTGAACAATTGATGTTAAGTAGGCTTCAATTCAGTTTACATAGTCAGTCGATATTAACGCTTAATTTAAAAAAAGAACACAACTAACTTTTTACTTTGTTACTTTAATTGAGTTGGTAATGGAGCTGACTGTTGAGAAAATCTTACCAACTAGATTTATCTATTTGACGCGGTATCGGACTAAACATCGCTAGAGTTACATTAACCTTTTGCTTGATTACATGTCGGCTGACATCAAAAGTTCAAGGACTCTATATCGTTTACTTATCGAATGGTGTTATAGGATTCGCCTTTGTTAAGCATCGCTGCTTTGTGTTCGAGCCCCCGGGGGAAACAGGGGAGCGAATAGCATATCTGTCTCCTAAAACTTACTACGAGCTTTGCGTCAACGAATTTATTGGTAAATTTCGATGGAGTCATATTAATGTTTGTAGGGGAGCGTTTGGCGTTTACCATTGAAGTCTTCGCGTACCCACCCTGATTACACCGACCGCACAAACGGTTAGGTTCTTGGACTCAGAAAGAGCTAGTCTTCGCTATAAGCCGGTGACAGCGACCCATCTCAAGCACGATTCAGTTTCTATAAACCTAATTCCGCTTCCTGGCGACGGAAGTGGAGGAAAACCTTGTTACTTATCTTCGCAAAGACTTCTTTAGACGTCTGAGGTAATACACGATAAGACCCATTTAGCTAAATACTCCTCTCGAGAAGAAACTAAGCATTTCCAGAAAAGTATACCAGTAAAAAATAAATTAGCACAGAAAGTTCCAAAATAGCATAATATGAATTATTAAAAAATACAATGCCGATTTTGCAATAGTAAATGTGCTAAAATGCTTAGAACTAAAACATGAAGTAACATTTTTGCGAAAACTCATCGTTCTCTTAATTTTATTACAATAACAACGCACGTATGGTCCACACCTTAAAAAAAATGTGCTGTTTCTGATCGAAAAGCGTTATAGGAGAAAAATGGCTCAAAGAAGCTTCTGTCGCTTTCGTTTTGGAGATTCCAATGTGAAAGAGCCTTCTCACAGTGGTCGATCAATTAGGCAAAAAGTCGATGGAACTATTGCCAAAGTTGGACAAAAGCGGTGATGACTTCATAAAAAACTGCATATCCCTATTATTACCAAACAGTTTCTCGAGGCAGCTGACTACAAATAAATAGGCACAGATAGGCAAAGCCCTTGCAGACGCCAAAGAAGGTGATACTACGTGTTTGATAGGGTCGGATAGGGATTGTGCATTGTGGGTTTTCGCCGCCCAGCGAAACGATTGATTTAAACACTTATGGTCAACAATTAACAACATTTCCGCTTATTATTGTTCCGATTACGCCGCAAGATTATATGTTTTTATATACTTAGCTTTACGAATTTGTTGGGACTTCTTTAAGTATGGTTGAGCGCGTAGTCTTAGAATAAATTAGATATCCCTCAATTGTCATGTACGGTAATCAGCTACTTTATAAGCGAATGTAGTTTGTCACGAGATAATTGTTAGGAGGCAAGTTCGTAGAGAGAATTACGTACAATTAACACATTTTAAATATGGACTCAAAAAGAGAGAGACACAAAGCTGAGAACGACGCTACTTTATCAGGCACGAGTTATTTACTTGTCGGAATAGGTCCCTCATGGAGGCCTTCCCTCTGTAGCGCGTTCAATACAACCCAGGCCTGCGATAATATGAAAAAATCTAACGGTGTTGTGCCTGTTGCTGTTCGGTTTTTGATGATCCATTTGACAGGACGTTTGATGATCGATGTTCGAATCCACCACGAAAAGTGAAGTTTAACGATATTAAGTGGATGGATGGATAAAGGAATGAACCTCGGGATGGACAAGCACGTGGATGTATCTGTTAGCTTTTGGGATGACGAATACAATCGTGTCCTCCCGCCCAAGCCGGTGAATTTCAACCCATGTCTTAACCTCGCACAATGGTGGGTCATGTGTAACAGACTGTTGTGTCAGCTGGTAGGGAACAACCTTCAACTTGTCGAGCTGCAAAAATCGTCTGCGTTTCTGAGAATGAATATGTTATTCGTTCTTATTGAACTGCGGCAGTATCGAGAGCATAGACGGTCAAAAACTTAGCGGTCGCTACGAATCGAGGAGGAACGTTAGCATAAACCGAGTCCCCCTTCAATGGATAAAAAGTAGGAACAACAACGGATGAGAAAATAACGTGCTATACATTACTCATGGCACTGCCAACTAACAAAAATGTCCTCATACATACAAAGCTAAAATACTGAAAGCTAATTTCTATATTTGATATTATCGCAATAATAGTAGACAATGCTTAGGAGGGCATTATCACCCTCATAATAGCAATAACAGCAAGATAAAATTATGATGGGCTAAGCACGAAGCGGATTGCGCTACGATTAACCCATAGTGATAGAGTATTGTAAAAGCAAAATTTATGTGAATCTGTGTTGGTATTGCAAATACGGCATATCCATCAATCAGTGTTTGTCCTTATCATAATTTTCCAACAAGCTAATCTCTGCACACTGTGTTCAGGTTAGCTTTGTTGACCCAACAACTTTGGCCTTTTTATTTCGACCGAACGAACATTGTCCATGAACAAAATGATGCCGTATCTAGATTCCTTTAAATGTATCGCCTGATTTCTCCTGGGGCTCGCAACTTTTATTACCAGGAGGAGAAGAGTTGGGGGTGGAACAGAAATTTAAGAGCCTTCATCGGACCCACAAAATCAACTTGGCGGATCGCCTCCAGTGATACTACTGCGCGTTTCCTGCCCGGGGGTCTTCTGCCATGTTATTCCATCGCTGTTCCTTCTCAGAGTGCTAGACTTTTCTCGTCCTACACTCCGCGAGTTGAGTGGACTCGCTGACCCGAACGGATCAGAAAGTTGATCTCCGTGGCTTACTTCGTAGTTTGTCCCAACTTAACCTCTCTGCTCAGACCACGATACAATTGTGTCAGCTTAGCTTCGTTCCCCTTTTGAGTAAGATTGTAATTAGTCAGTCCTACAGGACTAATTTACACGGAGAAAGGGGAGAAGCTTGACACAGAGACATTCATTTTCATAGTGTTAATTAACTTTTTGCCAGACAGACTCAAGCGTGCACTAAGTATGAAACTTGCTTGACCTTTCGATAGGTCCAATAATGAAACGTCGCTTTATCTTCACAAAAAGTCTTAACTTATTGGTCTACTGTATAGATGCATTACGAAGCCCGGAAAGCAAGTGAACATGCGCCGCATTGTAGTCGGCGCATTTGAAGACATCAAAGCAGCTTCAGGATTCTTCAGCGATAACAGGTTCTTACGATACGAAGTTTCTATATTTCTGCATATACACATGAGCTAGATAGTGAGTTACACGGTGAGTGTATCTACGATTCTTGCTAATTTGACATACAAATTATTGTAGTGTATTGGCTTTTGTAATCTATCGGAAGCTCGCTCTGCCGAATACGGGGTAAATTCTATTTAAACCACTGAGAGAATCCCAAGAACTCAGGTCTATTCGATAGAACGCACCATTTTGTCTGTCTAAAATCAGTCCTTTTCAATGTGCCGAATCAATCCCATTAGGTCCATTCATTCAATTTACTCAATGTATTGGTGCGTAAATTTGCGTGGACAAAACCTAGGGTTTTTAGTGGGACCGTTCGAAGCCATGTGTTTTATTCCATTCTTAATGCATATACTGCGACAAACGATAGTAACGATCCTCGAGTAAGTTTCGGCTGAATTCCCCTTCCTTTTATATGATCCCCGAGGACTGCACGTTGTAACGCAAGAGCCGCCAAGCTAGGAATACGACCTACCAACAGAATGTTACCAAGACGCTTACCTCG
The DNA here is from genome assembly GCF_002443255.2 of Varroa destructor. Classification (NCBI taxonomy): domain Eukaryota; kingdom Metazoa; phylum Arthropoda; class Arachnida; order Mesostigmata; family Varroidae; genus Varroa; species Varroa destructor. The sequence continues at coordinate 34,578,904 of NW_019211458.1, read as the reverse complement.
TTTGGCTTCCAAAGGAAAGGACCCCCCTATAGAACGCTTCAGTGATTTGTTGCTGAGTTCAACGTACGGGGACAAGTCAAGAAGTGTTGGCAGTGCGATGAGGCGAACAATGTTTAATGCAGCTCTCAGAGGCAGAATTTTGGTTTTTATACGATACTTCGGTAGTCAAGCAAACGTATTCCTATTGCTATTAGACTTTACAGAATAGGCACCTCGATCGTATGTAAAGTTTTTCAGCACGTGAAGCGTTCTACTGCTAGTGGTCACTGATAACGTCAGAATATGACGGAAATATTTGTTTGCCTGATCACTATTGAAAATGATAGAATATATGTCAATATAACGTCGCCATAGATTAGTTCATGGTGAAAGGCGGGCAATTGATCGAGTACTAGACAGTCATCTTAATGGCTATTTCAGCTCGAGACTAAATTGTCTGTAAGCAACGAGCGCAGTCTTTCGGAATAAGAAGCGGTACTCGGAATGCTCACGACATCAGCGGCTTTAATGTACTCTAGACTGGATTAATTGTCACCAAAGGGGTCGCGACATTACCGCCCGCGTTCAGACTGTACAAAAGCCGTTTAACAAATCAACGTGGAATCAGCTATTCTTTACGAACACAGCTTCAGACCTGTTACTCCGGTCGGGTATACAAACTGCGACATATTTTCTTACGTTAAAGCTGAACGAAGGCAAAAAAAGTCGCCGATAAGTAATACAATATAGCTGCGATACTTTCGAATGTATAGTCCTTGGTCGCATCAAAGCTCTACACTGATAGTTGGCTGAGGTTGTAGCAGCCATACATGCTAAGCGCACCTGTAACTTCAGAGCTTCCAAGCTAGTCTAGCTGTCGATGCTACCCAAATAACGCATCGAAGTAAGTCTGAGAAAAACAACTGCACGGTCGATTGGTGCCCACATTGCACTGGGAAATTACCGCACTTAGTCAACAGAACCAGATCCGTCTTTTGAGAGTTGACGTTGTTGTCTAGTTGTTGGCTGGCGCTCATTTCCGTGTAGTTTTCGTTTCTCCAGGTTTGATCGGTGTTTCCATAACAACAGAAGCCTGTGATGAGATTGCCCGCGTACGATTGGGACACGTAAGAACGATGTGTCTAGTCGATACACAGCTTCCCTTAAGAAGCGCATATGGGATTATACTCTGCTTTTGTCAATTAAAACCCGGAGTCGTTCTTACAATTCTTACGATCGAATAGCAGATTGCACGCGATATTCTGTCTCGGAAAGGTACCATTCTACATTGATTACGATCTTCAGCTAGCAGGTGTCACCTTTTTTTGGGCTGCCGGAGTTACCATGTATTTTTTGTATATGCTACGCACGTACAACTACAGGACAGTCGAGATAGATTGATTTAAACGTAGGGACCCAACTCCTTATCGGGCTCGCAAGAACCAGGGCTGTTTCTTTCTAGCTGGGCAAATGTGCGGTGAGCTTATGCTCGTGTACAGTACATATATATATAGATCACAGCAATGCCGAAAAACCACTAAAGTAGGAACACTGGGTCATAGGCCAAATATCTCTTAATTAGCGAACTTAGCAGCGCGAATCAAATGTTGTCCGTACAATCATTATGCATACAATTTCTCCTATTATAATCCGTGTGATCGTAAAAACTTTCACGAAAGAGCTCACGAACATATCTGGGTATACTATTAGAAGCAAAAGTCAGCAGTGTTAAGTATAGATATGACGCGTTGGAACAACTTTACGAGTCGCGAATTAGCTTTTTCACAGTCTATTTATAATAGTGTCCCGCTTTGTTAAGCGGTTGTTTTCATTTAAAACTACTAAGAAGAACCGTAGCCTGAAGACCTGGTAGCCAACAGGTCAGTCTTGCCATAATTGAGTGGACGGACATTAAATAGATCCAACGCCTTTTACTGAACAAGTCAATGCTGTATTTTTTCTTAAAAAACAGTGATTGCCGTATAACGGATGATGGATAGCCGAAGCTAAGAAAGGCAGATGTACTGGCCAGATGCGGCTTAATTCAACTACGAATATGGCTATATAATCCTCTGCTAACGGACTCGAAAAGAACGATAGTGCTTGTGGTCTCTCCAGATTATTGAGAAATTAATTATTTCAAAGGTGCCCATTTATTAGTACTGCCTACTTTAAAAGTAAATGTACGTTTAGCCGAACGATGAACGTTTATTGTAGATGAAAGGCTTAGCCTTTATTGATAAGTAATAACTCTACTTCCAGACGAAACTGAGTTGCTTTAAATTGGAAGTCAAGCGGCTTTGTGTAACCGAGAAGAACGTTTACATTATCAGAAATTAAAACTTCAAATAGCGTTCATCTATAGAGATGCAACCGTATATCAGTGGATCTTTTTTGTAACGAGCTTTCTCTGCAATACCTCCACTGACTATTTTGACCTAAGCGGTATGACGTTTACTCTGCGAATTCAAAAAGCAGCTAAAGGTGATAACTAAGACGAACGAGATTTGGCTCGTTTGAGTCTCGTACTCGCTTATAAGTCAAAGGGTTGTTTGAGTAAGGAAAATGGTGTTGGTCATATGTGCGGATCCTCTAAATAGCTTGCATAATTTCTTATAATTGATCTTTGCCAGATATTGTAGCAGCACAACTTACCAGACAAAACGAAGCACCAAAAGTCAACTCACTAATATTACTATATGAATGGTTAATGAGAAAATAATATTAGGCCGTTTCAAGCCAATCCGCCAAAGTTGAAATTAAATAAGTTGTTGTTAGCAGACGAAACTTTGCTGATAAATACCTGTAAGTGAAGATCGGTTAAAGTTACTCGAAAAGGAATGAGTTGAAAAGGAATAACAGACTTTCGTCTCAGAAATCGCTGGTCAAGTTTTTATCTTTCGAAGACCATGGCGCTGCGGAAATTCATCAGAGATAGGTTGATACTCGGTAGGCGAGCGAAAACACAGTATCTAACTAATGCAAACGTTTCAAGAATAATAACTGGAGTATTGAAGATTAACGAAAAAGCGACCTTCGGGTCCCGAAGGGCAGGAATGCATAGCCACAGCCGAAAACGCTTTTCGCAACTCGGAGTCTAAAGGCTCTGTCAGCAAAAACTCATGTAATGTGTTGCAGTATTGCAACTCAAAAACTGAAAATGTAGAAACGGAGTAAAAAAATCAGTCATCTATAAATTGGAAGACGGTAGTATATTCCATGTGCAATTAGCGGAACCAAAAACCTTGCAGTATGTGATCGCCTTAGACGAGGAATGGTTCGATCCCTGCCATCAGTCGGAGAGGGACCAGGCAAGAAAGTGGCGTCTCCTTCAAACGAAGTCGAATTCAGTGGCATCAAGTAAATTTGGATGTGAAATGATGGTAGTACTCGAAATGGACATCAGAGATATCTGCTTCTATGAGACACTCGCTGAAAATAAAACCCTCCAAGACCGTTGACAATCGGAAGCACCCAGTTTGGTTTCTCGATGACAACGCCAGGTTTTATCGCCATGCCTCAATTACTTCCTGGATTGAGCAAAGGAATATTCAAAATTGGCCTCAACTTGTTCATTGTCTCGATCTAAATACGCTGGTTACGGGGCTTTCCATGCCATCAAAAGAGCAATCGATGAGTTAATGTATCCTATTATCGATTCACTTCGACAAGTAACACATATAGAAATTACATGTGGGAACGCGAATGGTAGGTACGAAGAAGCTGCCCGAGTGCTGAGACAGACGTATGAGAAATAAAGGAGTATCTCTGACACATGAGAAAGATCGTTAGAGCTCAACCAGTTTAAAGGTTATTCATTTTCGAGGTCGACCGGATTTGCTTGTAACAGTTTTATAATATAATATTGGGTACCATTTTAAAACCAGGAAGATATATCATTGGCAAAGAAGAGTTTGTGCTCCGATTTAACACTTCTTGTACTGTGACTGATCCCTTCGTTGGATGGGTCCGTCGCGCCGCATAGCGAAAAAAAATTTATAACAAAAGCGAACAGGAAATAGAGCAGAAAGAAAATTGCTTAATATGTTGTACGAAAAGAGAAAATCATGCTTTGCTATTATTTTTCTACATATGTGTGTTTTTTTCTGAATTGATATATACATATATATATATATCATCGATCGACTGTCCCTCTTCAAAAATAGCTAACTCAGTATTCCTTTTTTTTTTTTAGCTAGGCTAATATAGTTCACGTATACAACCGTCAATTGGTAACCTAATCAGACGAGGACTTCTGTTCCATTGTTACTAAATATAATGCATTTTCTACACGGAAATGGTATTTACTTTTTCAAGCCGGTAAAGTATCTAAACAGGAATAATTGTAATCTGAGGAACATACCTCTCAAACGCGGCCTATATAATATATGCACAACAGTAACGAGTACCATATCAGCTCAACGCAGATATTGTAGCTATGATAGTATAGCTTTGTCTATGGACGCTACCCGAACAAACACATACCGACCGACACAGACCGATAGGGACACAAGCTTCTCATAAACGTACGAGATAATCAGGATCGATACCGATGCGACACAACCCATCAGCCACTATAAACTACAGTATTGTACGTACTATTGCCTATCTAATCTATTATTAACAGCCATAATTATTGTTCTCATAGGAACCGAAATAGATGCCAAGATTCGAGGGCACTTTTGAAAAACACTGAATAAAACGACCTGGCGGGAAACAATCAGAGAAACAACCTGATGGTTTACAGGTTATATAGTAGCCAATGCGCCTTATAGAAGACCTATTTGATTTTGAACGTGTAAAATTGGCGCTATAGTCAATTTATTAAATCTTTCATATGAAATTTTACAGTCAAATTACGCCGTTAAAGTGGTAGTGTTTTTCAGCTTCAGTTTCAGTCTACAGGACTTAGTTATCTGGCAAAGTGGGAGCCGCATTAAGGAAAAACAACTTACAACTATATATATATATGTGTATAGAATGTTTATTGAAATAGCATATGAAAAATTACTTCTTTGCCTTCCAAATGTAAAGCTATATAACACTGGAATATAGAGTGCAGTAGATCTTGACCCAGATGAGAGATTTGCCGTACTTCGTCTCTATGGTGAAAAGTCTTTACCTATTTGCCGCTCGTTTGTTACACTGTTATGAAGCTTATAAGTGCAGCGATGTAAAATTCAATAAGTTATCAGGAGCCCGCGTCCTACCAACTTAGTAAAATATCTATGCCTTCCTGGCTAGCACGAAAGCGAAGCTTGCAAGAGATTAGCCAGGTTACTATATCAGTTAAGATAAATAAGTGATTTAAAAAAAAAAGCTAAGAGCATCTTTATAAAAAGATTTGCTTCAGCTGCGTCGGCGGGCGGAAGCAGTCGACGACGCCCATCTTTCTAGCGTAAATCAGTAGTAAACACGATGCAAACCATTACAAACCTTAGAAACTGTCGAAAGGACAAATATGCCTGGCTGCTCCCTGTCCTGTTGAATTTTTTAAAATATACATAAATTACAGTGCAATGATCTAGACTAACGCAGGTGGGTTGTTCTAAGCCTAGCTCCCGTTTTCCTCGATACTGGTTGCCTTCAGTTGACTCATGTTACTGACCTGCTGACGTTTTCGATATCTATGGCCTTATGTGGAAAAAGAGAAGGTACATTCTTCCCGCCACCTACCAGATTTTGTCTGTAACGTGGTCAGCGTTCAACTGCAGAAACACAAGTGGAAAAGCCTGTACGACATCGACTAAATTGTGAGTTTCTGTTGGAAAGAGTTCCATGTGATGGACTATTAACCCAGCGTCGGGGATATGAACAGCGATTCATTTTCCTGTGAAAGTAATTGCCATTTACTAGTGCTCTAGTTAAACAGTTTCTTAAAGACAGACGTCTTATTACCATAGAATAGTCGTAGAATGGCCGATTTTTGCTGCAAAAGTGGTTGCTAAGCTGCTCTTTCAACAACGCGAAAGAGCGAGTCTTCTCGGTACAAAGACGGAGTCAGCGAGCCCACTTCTAAGGACCAGTAGGATGTGTATTCCTTGAATGGCGGTGAACTCCCCGGCTGTGGCTTCCGTGGGCCACGCACCCTGAGCAGAACTTGAATTACTATTATCTAAAAATTCATTTAAATTAGACTTCACTGGCGAAAACTCAGCACGAGCCACTGGCCGTAAGTCGGGTTCGGCTGACGATATGGTAGAATGTGGCTGACCATCATAAGACTCAGTTTAATCTATTAGATCGATCAAAAGTCATACTATTGTTGTTTATTTATTTTTTTTTTTTTGTAAAAAAGCCAGTGATAATGCGGCTCAATTCTAGATCTCACTTTAAATACAAGCCCGCATATCAGCTGCTTCGCTCGAAACATTGGTTACAAATAAGTAAGTTAAACTTTCACACAACGAATCGTATTTATTTAATTGACATAAGGTGACCTCAGTGGTAAGCAATTCTGCAAGCAAACAAGTGATTCCATCCGGTGGTACTAGGGCGCTGCTTTATGCAGAAGATCTGTCTGCGGCACAGAACACCGAAAACAAAGAGCAAATAAACTTTTCGGAGTTCGATTCTATGCAATATTTAGCTACTGGGTTGGGTCCTCCAATCCACAAGAACACTTAAGTTCTCGTTTGGTATGTTACATTTGTCTGAACATATGCCTAATCCTTTGATGGATCATTTCTTCGACATTCATATCATTAGCGCCGGCTTGTTTTTGATGACAGATAGCTTTTCCTCGCATATAGTTTGTTGGAAACGAAACGTAACAGTTGTCTACGGCATGAAGAAGTCAACAACCTGCCGATCTCGCCTCGGTGTTGCAATACCCATAATAATTTTTTATTCTGCCGAAGCAAATGATAGTCGTGTTTCTTAGAACGAACAATTTGTCCATGTTTAGTCAACTAACAGTAATGAAATGGCGCGAGTGATCTATAATCAACGATTAAGGTTAACGAGAGTCGATCTGTGCCAGTGCCCGATGCTTTAGCTTGTTCTGTCCCCAGCTCTTTGGCCGAGCTTCTCGATTCCTTTGGGGTTTGTTTTTGGTGACCGGAACGAATAGGATCTTTCTTATGTTGTTGTTGTTGTTGTTGGACGTGAGACCCGTGTTAACGAGTCGTGTTCCTGCTGGCGAGCGGAGAATCCCACGTCCACACGGTAGCTGGCCTATCGGAAGCGTTTCACACTCAAAGAGCCTCCTTTCCCGCATCTTCGCGGTTCGCCTTCCCGAGCTCGAAGCACGACTGTAGCAACATAAACTGCCAACAATAGCCAATTCGGGATCTTTATCTTGATTTAGTTGCTGCTAATAATGTGACCGAATGCCACAGGAGGCATTGGGCAAACAAAAAAAAATAGAGAAATGCCCTACTATATACTAAAAAAGATTGTAATGCTCATATAAATAAATGGAGATGATTTCGTACGCGTGCGCTTACAGAGTCTATAGCAGACACTTGTTACCATTGTAGATGTGCGAACCGGTTTGTGATATGAGTGGGTCTGAGTCTCTGTGAACAAACACAATGTGATGTAGGGTTCCTATAGTTGATGTATCGTTAGTATAAGGATATTTGAGAGTTTCGCTATTGAGATTGTCGTCAAACATCTGGACGACCTAGAAAAGCGAAAAAATATGTTTAAAATTTACCACGGTAGGAGCTGGAGATGTGGAAAATAATCCATAGCAAGCGTCATAATACGAATGATAACAAAGGATTTGACGTAGCTGTTAGTCTTCCCTAAGTATTAGGTCTTCAAACTACTACAAAGTAAGCAACAGGGGGTAATAACCATTATAACCACTAGGAATCACGTGGCCAGTAACGTTGTTGCCAATCGCGTCTTGTTATAGGTCGGTGGCATGTCCTTGTCAAATAGGACTTTACCAGGTAATCGAGCATGTTGCAGCAAAAGAAACACGACGCGATTGACAAGGTCTCATTGCAATGTATTGCCTGGCACAGGAACCGAGACGCTTCATGTGCTAACAAAAAAGAGTTCGTCACCGTCTTTATACAAGGAGAAGCAGTGTGTAATATATAAGATAGGCTCAACAGTGGCTCCTAGGCTGACTCAGATTAAAGAAGACGTCTGTGACCTAAGGCGAGTTCAACGGGCGATCATCAAAACTGCTATCCGTATCGAACTGTACAGTAAGCTAGCTCGCAATGGCGGCATACTATATTTGCCTTTTTGCAATATAAATAGGCTGACATCTAGCAAGGGATACAGGTCGACTGAAAGATTAGCAGATCAATTAAACGCGATAATACTTGTAGCGTATTATTTTGCATTTGATCGGCATACGATGATCAGGTGTAGCGATCTTTGGCCTTTTACTTTAGTACTTTGAATGGCCTCGGTCTTTTTTGATGACTCACGTGCATTGCAACCGTCCGGTTCACGTATCCGTGTCGATGCGAGCATTGTGACCGTCTCGTTATTGTGGAAAGGCCAACGCAGTCCAGGGGCCTATATTATTGCTGTTCCTGTTTTTTTTTTTTTTACCTCGAGCAGGTAAGGAAACGTGACCAAGCATGTAACTTCTCCACTTCTACGAAAAACAGCGGTAAAGTTAGACTCTTCTTTCTGCGGCACGCTTCTTCCGTGCGCCGCATCATTGTCGCGACAAGCAACGTGATATCCAATTGTGTCTCGCGTATCCGTCGCAAGTGTGCAGAGAGCATTCTTGCTTAGCATATAGGGAGGAGCGGGACGACTTCGGGGAACGATGTGTTGTGAGTTAGAATGTCGCAGGGACAATGGACGCATGTACAACCAGCCGAAGGCGATGCGTAAGCCAGGGAGAAATTCTTCCACCAGCGTCTGCTTGATTTAACGTCGTCGGTTGAGCCACATTCCAATGTACAGTAGAGAAACCGATTCTCGAAGAATTTCGTACTCAGCCAGCTACCATTCCGATGGCCATCGTTTTAAGCGTCGATTTAGCGAACTTTTCGTACGGAGTGAAAAATTGGCACCCTTATTTGCACCATGTGCCTATCAATTACAAATTAGCCACAGCGAATAGCGATAGTTGGAGCCGAGTTACGATCAAATCGACCTGTATATATATCGAGTAATATTCCCGTAGCCATAGCTTTCATGGAGCGTGCTAATTACAAAAATAGTACTCCACTTCACCTTTTATTTTTTTTTTTCATTGTATGAATATAAAAGTAAATAGTATTAGGACCGGAACGTTAGGCCTGACGCTGTTTACCTGCTGTACCCCAGGGGATTCGATATCGTAACACCAACTATAGCTCAACGAAGGTCTAAGCAAACCGGTGCTATAATGTTAGCTAGCGTAAGATTTTCTGTAAGGGTGTTTCGTGTGAGAACTGAAAGCATCGCCTACAATAATCGACAAAAAATTAACTTATGGTTGTCATTTAAAGCATTGTTCTGTGGGACCGTTGCAGGTGTATGGTCATGTTTGTATGTATCTTCTAAATCTATTTAGAAGTTCATTCGGCTTTTCTTCTGTTACCCAGTCCCGGCTATGATGCTACTATAGTGCAACTGGTCCATTATGTTCAAGAAGTTAATTAGTATAATATTGTTTCAATAACGAATCAAGCAGCCTTACCGATGATATATACTATTATTAAAAATATGTAGATTCGGAAAAATTGATTGTTTATCATATTATGGGAAACTTGACTCATTTTCAAAAAAAGTTACTACATATTATTACCATCTCTTCGAAAAAAGTTACGCTAGTGACGCATAAAACTTTATAATTGATAGGCCGTTGTTTCACAGCAGGCCAATTATGTCAAGCGCAGACTTAAATAGAAAACAGCAGACGCCATATTTCGAAACTACTCATTAATCTCTTCAAAGAAAGCATCACATTTAAGTTTCTAGGAAAGCTAATTTCGAAAGAATACACTTTGTTATTTCGTTCTCGAAAGCTTGACACGATCTTATGCTGGTAGCATCAGCTCGACCAAAGTAACAATCATGCGTCGTGCGTAGCAAAACGATCGACGTTGGCAAATATAGGAATTAACATTAGTCTATAACCGGAAATGCCTGCACGGGTTTTTATTCATCTAGTAAAAAAGCAGACGTCTGTTTTCCGGTCCTTCTTCATTGCCAGTCGGTCGCTGTCGCCGAATAAGTACGTACTAACTGCACGACAACTCGCGACAATATAGCGCTCTCCATTGACTGCTGTTTACGTTACTGTTTCTAGCTTCTGGTCACGCTAATAACAACATCATCTAGCTAATCAGTTAGGCCTGACTACAATTTCTCATCGAGTATTAGTTGTAGGACTCGCTGTTAATAACCTGTGCGGAACCCTGTCCAAACCACAAACAAAAAACTGGGTCTCTTTTCCTCTCCCTCATGATCAAGCAAGGTCGAAGCTGGCGTATGTAAGATAATACATGTTCGTAAACAATTTGCCATCCATGTACAGATAGACCTGTTAATCAGTTAACTCTCTAATGTCTAAGCAACGTTCACAGCTAGTAATGCTAAAATAGTAATGAAGTAGATCGCCATCAGTAGGATTGTCAAACTCTATTAGTTACACCGTCATTAATTAAATAGTTGCTTCAGTAACTCTCCTCCATGCCAGGGGTAATATTTGATCACTATCAACTTAGCTACACAGGCCAACGAATGGAGTTCAACACATTGAACGCTTCTGTGCATCCACCGGTCGAGTATAAAACAACCCCCTCATGAGGATTACTCGTCCTCCTTTAATTTCCAAATGTAAACTTTCTTGCCAACTGCTTTTGCAACGAGGCGCCATGAAGTTCGATACCTTGTAGCAAGGTTTACATCCTAGGTTATTCTATACAGCTACCTACAAATGGTTACATATTGTAATAAATCATAGGCGGAAGGCTAGATTTTAGGGAAAAATACAGGAGCACCAATGATCGGCTTGTGCGAAATTGCGCCACAACGCTCATACAGGTTTTCCAAATCTTAGCACGACCATTCTAGGAACGATTAAGCCGTGGCTTGCTTCTCTAGATGCGCGCTCTTATAGTCGAGGGACACACGAATAAGGACAATTATACGTTGTTACTCTCCGTACGAGATCAACCTACCGACGACTATAGTCGTTGTTCCAAAACAGACGAATTTCGTCCCCCGATTTCAGAACTAGAAAGGAAAGAAGCTCAATTCCATAAAATCAATATATATGCTTGCTTAGAAGGACAAACGAAGTGAAGTGTCAGTTTCCTAGACCTATATTGAAGTCTTTATTCTACGTGGTCGGCCAATTCGGAATAAGTATTAACAAAAAAGAAAGTTTGCATACTGAACATATGAGCCCCGATAGAGGCCTGGATTGTGTGCAGGTCTCTAAAGGTAGTTATCTGGGCACCGACACCGATTTTAGTCATAATAAATAGATAAAAGCCTCTTTACAGCACTCATTTCATTACTCATAGCTCATATGTTGCAGAGCATTCGACCAACTCGAGTAGTAGTTGACCCTTTCTCGAGTCTTGTATTAGGCTTCCCTATCAATCAAAGCATAGTTTGATATTATCGACACACTTCATTCCTGCTACTTCATTTGGTCCTCGAACGACTAATTAATCCTACTAACACAATCGTATAGAACACAGTGGAGTTCCTCGAAAAGATCAATAATTACACGGCCTAGAGCATGCCATCTGAGTCTTTTATGAACATTGTACATCGGTAATTAAGAGTATTGGCCCTTTCCAGGCTCCTTCGACAACTTCTGTTTCGATAGGGAATTTTTTGACGAATCAGTTTTTCCTTTATGCCCTTTAGCGTTCTTACTAGCCGCTTTTTGCGGGTCCGAGATGGTAATTTCTGGTACCCCAGCACCCACAGCAACTAGCAAAGGTTTCCTGTAATGCTCTGCGAAAATGCCCGGTTCCTTTCTTTCGGGTAAGACGAGTTCAAATTCAGGAAGAGGAGCAGCACTTGGTGCAACAGAAGTACCATCTGGGCCAAGAGAAGACAAATGGGCTTCCATATCTTTCAGAGACGGGTCCAAACCGGCCACAGCGCATTCCGTCACAAACTGTTTTGCCGCGATGTATTGCGGCAAGTCTCTCTTTCTAAGCATACGGAGGTACGACTCGAGCACACGGGCTGTAGCCTCGATATCTTCTGCAAATAAGGTTATAAACAAGTTCATCTTAGTAAATTTAGACTTCATCGTAAAGTGATCCTTCTTTACACTGCTTCAGCTAAGATGCAAGAATAGAATGAATTGGCATATATATCTTACTAGTATTAGATTGATTATGGAAAATAGCTGAGCTCCTTTTTTCGATTACTTTAAACATTTCAAAATTTGTGATCAGTAATTGCAAGGTGTAATACAACTGGATAAAGAAATAGTTTTTTTTTTTAATAGGGACCGTGGAAGTATATTTCGTTAGACGATATAATATCGGACGTTACAGACATTGAGGGGACGAGAACGTGGCCGTTCTTCTTTCGTTTGATAGGGGTGTCACAGCGGTTGGCTAAATCTAAATGAACAGACTATAATGATGATTTATGTAAGGACTCATGTATGTAAATGTCCTATAGAGAAATCAGAACACAATTATTTAGCAGGCGCTTGGCATGATAAAACGCCAAAGTGCAAAGAAAAAATCAAGAACTTTCGATCGAAGACCGAGAAAAGAAGCATCTGCATAAATCTCGTTGCATAATGCTCGTTGATATTTATTCCCAAAAAATGCCCCAAAACATTGAAATAAGCTTTTACCAAAAACGAAAAAAATATTTTTTTTTGTATTTTGACGGTATTTGATAGCTAATCTTTCGAGTTCTCCTGTCCAAAAGGATGCTGTCACAGTAGGCTCTTGAATAGTATGCATTTTATACGATGAAACAAACACGCATTTTTATCTCGTGAGCTAATTTTATGATTATTCTGTTTGTGACTTGATTGACGTCAACCTTAGTAATAGTTTCTACAATTTATCTTGATTGGTATTATTTCTTGATCATTTATACGTGATATACTTGACGGCCGCAATTCGAGGTTGCCTGCCTAAATGTCTACTTTAGCTTGTAGTTTTGTAGGCTTCGCGCTTGCATTTGGCCGGCAGTACATTAAAGCATGAAGGAGCGTCAACTTTTCGTCAAGTTTCGGCTGTCTGGATTTGTACTTTGTAACAAAACACTGTCATATGTATATATTTTGGATTCTCGTAGGGGCTTAAGCATATAACATACGTAGTTGTCATAAAGCAAATTTCCTATTCTACTAACGCTGTTCGTAAACTCCTCAAATATTCACTGTTACTATACATAGAACTTAAGAATATCGAATACTCAAGATCGCCAGAAACACCATGATACCAAAGCAAAATACATTTGTCACTATATTCTAGGGAAGTCGGCATAGGGAACGTCTTCTGCATAGCTTTGTGTTTTGCTAGAATGTAGATTTGTTAACGCCGTGTTCTTAAAAAATTGCTAGATAGAATAGAGTACCTCTGGCACGCGAGTTAATGAACCTGCTGTATACCAGCTCTGTTCCGTTGGGTTTTATAGGAAGGATACACCATAGCAGCAGGCATCCCTAAAAGGCAAAGATACAAATGTAGGTTAACACGATCTACAGATACCGTCCTACCAACCCCACATGAACACCGCAGGTAATCAGAAGCAGATAGCAACAAGATGCGTCATCGAAGACGCGCGCATACCTTAAAGAAGCTAATTGACAATGCTTTTGCCACGACTATGGGTATGACGAACTCGACGGCGTTAACGACCCCAAACACAACCCAATACTTCAGCCAACGTCGAATAAGTCCTGGGTTGCCACTTTCGATTGCCTTCAGCGACTCGAACCCAGGCATGGCGAGCGAAATCAACACAATAAAAATCGAGCTACTGACTCCTGATATGGCAAATAGGAACCACAATGATACGCCTGTAAAATCCTCCAAAGTATGGCCGGTGGAACAATCTGACATCTTAGATTCTAGCGACATTTAAGTATTGTGTACGACATGGCAAACGTTTGGTCATTAATAGAAGTGCACGGTTACAAAGCATCAGTATCTCTAACATTAACATCTAAAATGAATACGTCAAATTTTCACGTTCGGCAGCATAACTTCCTACGGCTGGCTTCTAGCACGAACAAAAGCCAGGGTGTCTAAGCCAAGGTGCAAACCTGCACCATTAAGTGTCCCCAAATTTCGCAGAAAAACACTCCACCACCCATTTCTTCGGATTGCTTCAAATCCGAAAACTAGCATTACTTATGAGGCCGTTTTGATCCCAACTTGTCAGTGAAACAAAACAGGTATACGGTAATGAAAACGTTGCTAATAGACCAAATAGGTATACACTAACAGAGTAAATACTTTTCCTCTATGTTAGCTGACTTGGAGCCGTCTTCGAGTTTTTGCTTCATATAATCCGTCGCATATTCTGTCCACAACAGGTAAACTGTATTTGGAATGATAGACAGAGAATCGAAGATAGCTTGAGCGTTCACATCAGACGTCTTCGCATCATCTGTAAATGACAAAAATGTATCGGAAAAGGGTGCTCCATGAGATCATTACATGTCACATGTAGTAGGCCCACAAATAATTTCTCATGTTCGTAGCAAAAGAAAACTTTCTGCGCCAGCCTCACTTGTATTACGTGCCGCTGGTCATTAACGAATTAATGACGCCGAGCATGAACCACGAAGCGAAAGCTACTACGTCACAAGTTATAGACATAGTTTTAGAAACAAAAAATGCTTATGAACGGAGACACGACCATTCCATCGGACCGGATCAGTTCATATGGCTATATTAAGGTCTCTAATCGATTTGTTTATGCGTGCTCTAAAAGCCGATGAGGAAGGACACAACCAATATAGGCCAGTCGCTAGTATCGACATTTAATTTACAAGCGCCTCCTTATTATATTTTCGTATGCACGTGCGCCTTCAGGTAAAACGTTTACGTTCTAGATCCACATACCAAAATATCAAAAATCACATACTTTCAACCCCGCCGGTGCTCGAAAAAAAGTTCTCAGTGCCAGCCATTACCGATGCATTAGCCTGGCCAACAACTTTATTTCCCAGGGAGCATGATGCATTGGCTTGCCCAGGGCCCTTTTCTGCCTCCGTTTTATCCTGCTGAGGAGGCTTGTTTGTAGGACCCGTAGGATCCGAATTCTAAAAGAGGATAAATACAATCTGATATATTTGTCTTGATTCATCATGCATGATTACTTACCTTTTAGCACGAAAGAGGAAGACAGCGAGCATACAAAGACATACGTTCTCATAATAGTACAAAATTATCTTTAACTTATAAAAAGTAACATAATCGTCGCTACAACCGTCTTTAAGATAAATACTGGGAAACCAAGACTTTGTTTTACTTGACTTGTACCAGGAACCAGTTTAGCTGTAAGTATAGATACCGGAATTTCGTCACCACGTTACCATGCTTCAATCAACGTCAGTATCCTTCCAGTTCCGATGTCACTTATGATCCACAAGCAAATATTAGGGTCTCGTTATCCTCTTACAAATTACAACTCTCTAGCAAATAGAGTTTGCCGTTATCGCGCAAGAGACCCTTATTGCTTCGCACACCAATGACGTAACACTTTCAAGCTAATTTATTGCATCGACGCGTGCGACCGTAAGTGAAGAGTTTGAGGACTTCGCAGAGCATTCTATACGGATCAAGATATGAAACAGGGAAAACTAGCAGTTCCGAACCGAACCTCAGACTGAACCAGACTCGACACGCCTAAATTGTCTAGTATAACGACCAGCAGATCTGGAATTATGGATTAATGGCTACATCTCGATAAAAATTAATTGATTATCTATATTAATGGTAATACTATTTTGCGGACGAAAAAAAACAGCTCTTGCTTTTATTATTAATAAAGGAAAAATTGACCAATTCACATACGCAAACAGGCCTGAACCTAATCCGTGTTCCTTAATTACGACCCTTAGCTATCGTATCTTTTAACAACGTAGTTTATTGCACGAACAAGTTCATCGTGTCCTGGTCACACTCGAAATTAAGGGAATAGGTTATGGGCTAGGAGGGAAACGAAACCATCATATGCCGTGGCAGTTATGACTGGCTAGAGACTTATCAAGATGATGATGGCGTTGATGTATACTATGTACGGAGATTATTTCCGATGCAGACTACCGAGTTTCTTAGTAAAATAAGTAGTAGATACATAGATTCAACCATTGGTATTATTCCCTCGAAAAAAACGTCTCATTAGCTTAATAATATTTCTGCATTAGGTGACAGCAGAACGCTAATCAAACAATAACGGCATAGGCATTCTCCACTTGGGTACCCGGAGCTCAAGATGTTTCGGGTCCAACTCATGTTACCCTATTGAAAAGGTTCATCAGAATATCTCCTTGAACTTAATTGTCATATTTATATATAGGAACAAATAATTGAGCTGGAATTTAAACTTTCATCTAAACAGGAATGAATAAAATGATACATACACAAACAAGTAAACTATAAGTAATTAGATGGTAAAACAAAAACGAATGCTATCATCGTCGGAGAATCTAATCCGATCAAGCAAAGAGACCATGTAATATATCAGAGCCAAAGTACGATTGACCTATGATTTGGGTATTTCTATACTATACATATTCGAGTACGACTCGAATACCCGTGGGGAGAGTAGCGATCTGGGTTCAAAGTGACCATTGATATGAGTAATATCATTAGGAGTCAGCGTTCAGTGTAGTCACCGGAGTTAGCCTGGCACAAAATCGCCTGTACTCAATTCTTCTGATGATCACGAAAAGCCTGCAGTGCTTTAGTTATCCTGATTTAACTTTCGACTCTCTTAGATCTTGTTTCTTTCTTCTATACCGTCGATATGCGCGGTGTGTTTCTAATAGTGGGCTTATGGCCTTTGTATGGTGATATTATACCCAGTGTATCGAGTATCCGTATCTGGTTTTAGCCGAAATACAGATGCTGCTCAATTTCAACACCGCCCCACCCAATGAGTATTGACTGCCCCATTGAAAGGGCCCAGTTATCCCCAAAAGTCTGTGCAGACGGCTCTGTTTTGCTCTGCATTGTTATGGATATATATATATATATATATATATACATATCTATATCAACGCCGATATTCTCGGATCGCGTATCTCCGTTATATCTTTGTGGAGCCGGTGCTAACGGCGCCAGTACAGAAACAGTTCTCGTGCAGTGCTTCGTAATGCACTAACAGAAGGTCTAGGCAAATTATTGAAGCTAGAAGCCAAGTTCAGCCATAATCTGTATATCGTTGTTCGGCGACCTCTTCTTTATAGATTTTGCTCAGCCGTTATTATAATAAATATACTTATTAACAAGAGTATGCTCTAAGGAAGAAAGCAAACAGCAAACAATTTTTTGACATTTTCTTAGGTGGTGGCCAAGACCTGCATTTATCACGGTGCTGAGCCTATAGGTAGTTTAAATCCAGTCATAGAAAAACAAAGAAATAGATTATCTTTAGCGCAGTTTACGTTATGCTAGAGGGCTATGTAACGAACCTGATTCATTTGAACGTTTCTTCCCTGCCCAGCTTCATATGCCTTTGTTTGGATTACAGACTTGCATTATACTTTTTTGTATATTAGGTCACTATGTTGGAATAGAAAAACAGATAGTTCCGTTGGTGATTCTATAAAAAAAAAAAAGTTGTACAATATAGAAGCTGACTAGATTGCTTGGTCTCTAACAAGTAAACGCTCGAACGATCCAGTCCCATATCCTCAGTTACCTCTATCTTAGACGCTAGCGAGAGGCTGGGGTTTTAAATAGAGCCAACTAAATAATCATGCAAGACGTCTGCCCATTTGTCGACAGTAACTTTTAGATTAAGCTAAATTCGTCCGTTTCGTTCGGCCTCTCTCACCAAATAGAGCATGAAACGTCTAGTGGTCGGTAGAAGCGGTACAGCGAATACGATCGAGGAAAGAAAGTGTTTTTGTTACCCACGAGTAAACGCTTCCATTAGTATGATTGTACCTGTGTGGTTATGTTGACAGCGTTCTTAGTAGAAGCGGTCTTCTCTAAGTACGTAGGTGTTAAGAAAACTAGTTCGAGGAAACTGGACACTGCGGAGTATTGGGCATGTACGAAAATTGGGCATTACGTTAGCTAATTGGGATAATGCACACACTGAGGGGGCGCATGCACAGGTTCGAGTTTATGCCAACTATCATTAGTGCCCATAACTCTCTAATGATAACTACAAGTAATTAAGACATGCAGACGAAATTGCGCAATCAATTGCTTTTGTGACGACGCATATCACGCAAAGAAACGCAGAAGCGATACTGAAGTCAGGCGATAATACAGCCAATTAAGACAGCTTTCCTTCAGAATCTGCTTGGGTTTTAGAGACGCAATACAAATGCCCTTTTTCTACTAAACTGTTCTGCTTAGTGATATGGCAGCTGGGCTATTAGAAAATAGGGTAGATATACTAGCTTATTTTTTAAGTTTAGATAATAGTAAACCATGACTTGGTAAATTAATAGTGAGCTATATTGATCAGCCTAAACGCTGTTCAGAACAGGTTTTTATTGACCTTTTTAAATAACTTGATGTCGAATCCGTATTATAGATAATTGGAGGATACTTTTGGGCAAGGTGATATGTCGATGTGTATGTAGTTCATACACACCCACACGCACACACATACTGAAATCATGACCTACAGAAACTTACAAATATAACAAACTAAACTGGTTCGTTGATTACTAGACTTCAAAGCATAAAAAACCTGGTAAGGCAAGTCGAGTTGAAAGATCATCACAAAATGAAGTGTTTTTTAGGGTCAGTTTTCAGTTACGGCTTGTTCCTTCAATGGCTTGTTCAAAATTCCTATAAAACAGTTTCATGCCTCCAACACATTTTTTATGATGACCATATTCACAGCAATACCAGTGATAGTGATAATTTCTAAATGTTTGATAACCCTCATTTCTCCCATATCAGTTCTTTTCGTTATTTTATCCATGGTAAGGGTGGAAAATGCCATTCAATATCAATATGCGTTTCATCAAGCGGCATTAAATTCGATCTATCCGTACAAGCGCCGTTCTGCGCCACGAGAACTGTAGTTTCCTACGTATACCCCGTTCAGAAATGTTGAACATAATTTCACATTTCTTCCCCTAATAGTGGAACTCTTTTATTTTATCCTTATTCATGTTTCCTATCATATTCAACGCTTCAAGTCAGACAGATCATACGGGGGATAAGGGCAGGATCCTGTTCTATTCGATGGATGTAGTCGATCGTAAAATCCAACCCATTTTCAGCCGTAGCATTTACCCTGCAGAGTTGGTTTTTACCATTCGAGCCAATAAGCCAGCCCTGCATATCGCAGAGCTTCAGGACTATGAGATTCAGTGAGGTAGTAAAAGCGCGTGCACATTTATCCTTGTTGCCAGTGGCTGGGGGTTGGTGAGGGCTATGGAGAAGTGGACTGATTTCTCTCGCTGACGGCAGACGCCGGCATTCCACCGAAAAATTCTGCACTATTCTAGGCAACCCACGTCAGGCCCCTGGTATCAACCTTTCCAGGGCGCACGCTTCTTGTCTACATATATACATTCACATCCCCAGACGTCCATTCATACAAATCTAACCAAACACTGGGCCTTCTACAGCTGGCGCGCTGCATCCGAGCAGCCAAGCAGTTCCACCATGATTGCGGAAGCGCTCGCTTCGAAAAACAGGGTATTGAAATGTCTCTTCCGACAGGGAAAATTATTGCGTCTCGCGCCAACACCACCCGTATTCAGTTTTTAGAAAACGAAAGCTAACACTCGATGGAAGAAAAATACGCCCTGTGGAAATACATGTACAAGGACAACAAAAGGATTCGGATTGGGTCTTACCACAATGCTCGTAGTTTTTAAAAGCACGTCATTTATCCTTTTTACATTAGTAGGGAGCCTACGAGCGCCAGTAGTGGCCGATAGGTAGTGGTTCAACGTAACCGAAATCAAACTGTGGCGTTTCCTCGCTGCTCAGTAACTCGATGGTATGATTAACGATAGCTTTTTATGAACGCAAAAACGATTACGGTCGATCCGTCATGAAAGGTTGGCGGATGGCCGTGGATGGATACAAATTCAGGATTTTGACGAAATGTCGTCTACTCAATGCTAGCTTTTAATTAATAGAATGCGCTTTTATAGCAGTACTGATACACACATATTCTAAATTTTAATTTCTCTGATGGGACAGTTTGATAGAATTTGAACAAATAGCTTTGCAATTAACAATAGATCGCCCAAATGGGAGATCCGAACCAGAATAAATATACACATGTGGTACAAAGAAAATGCAAGCCATAATGTCTGAACGCAGAGTCGAAAAGCAACGGCTTGATCTACGGTGATCAGCTCTGTATTTTCTTGGTATTTTCTTCTCGAATCCGAATCTAGAATGGAGGCACATCAGCTATTCTAAGCGTTTTTATTTTCAATGTTTACAAATATGGATAGCGTAATCCAAAAGATGGCTCATGCACGTCTACCTTGAAGCCTGTTCTTTCTGAATGGGGCTGAGCAACTTGCAGGAAGGGAGTGCCGACAAGGCGAACTTACCGCCTAGGTCCAACTTCTCGACAGTTCATTGAATTGCGCTTATAGCGGTGGCATTGAAAACGCTAGCAGCGATCATAACCAGAATCCATAGAGCTGAAAGAAAGTTATTAAGCTCGTCCTTTTTTTAACGCATCTTTTGTGCCTCTCTGAGACTGAAACTAAACTGAAGAGCGCGGACATTTGCTCAGAACAGAAGAAAATGACCGTAGATGTTGGCCATCAAATAAATGACTTTCTCATTGCGAGCTTCACCACAATCCAAAATTGAATCCCATAGAAAAAGGGGCTCGTCTCGCGTCTACGCAGGTTCAGCGTACAAAATCTCGTAATGCAATCTTATAAATAAAGAAAAACAATGCGTTAATTATAAGAGACAAGTTTTCGATACACGAAAGCTACTTTTGAATTTATGCAACAGAACTTCATATTCATGTGTTACGCTAGGTCAATTTATGGTGACGCTCTATTTTTACATGCGGGGTACTTTTTCTGATCAAACACTTTCAATACTTTGCCCAACAGATTTCGTTCTGCTGTTCTGTAATATTAATTCTTTAATAGAAAAACAAATTTACACGTCTCAACAAAAACATGTTGTGCGAGCGGCCGGCAAAAAGAGTGGAGCTGTTTTCAGAAGAAGGCTCTGAGGAAAATTCTTTCATAAAAAAAGTGAATTTTCCTCAGAGTACAACACGACCTAGGTATACATATATACATATGTACACATAATAAAAACCTGTTCAGACAGCCTGGAGCTAAAAAAATAATACTCGACTCGACAGTGCTATCTGTTAGCGTACAATTTAATGATTTTTTTTTTTTTTTCATTTCTTTCAGATGGTTTTTTTCTTACGTTCTCAGAATGTTTTCGTCTGGCGAAGCCAACTTGCAAAAAATAACTATAAATCTTTAAAGCTGTTGGTTTTTTTCGACGGAAATATCGAAACTGGAGCAAAAGCTTTTATGGTGGGTGAAATTTGACTCTAAAGTTAGGGCAAAACAGATGTGCTGGCAACAAGTTAATAGGTATACAGCCGAAAGGGCATTTGTTTAAACTATAAATAAATCGCATTTTTTTCACTATTCAATCTTTTACCATGACAAGAACTATAGGATAAATCAGTTATAAAGCCCTATACATACAAACTTCACTCAATGTAGAGCATAGGATAGATTCAATAGATATCCGCACAATTTACTGTGAACTTTGAATTTTAAAATCTTATATTTGAACGCATAAAAAAAACTTATACAATTAAATTGATTTAAGAGTAATGATAGTAATAGCCGATTCTAATGTACGACCACAGAGTATACGATACATGTCGCTTCTCTGACAAATATAAATTTTTTCTAGAAGACATCTTTTCTTCAAAACGTTAGCATAGAATAACTTAAGCAATTCATTACTGGCTTTCGTTAAACGGCTACCGGAAGAAGGTTTAATGCCTTTTTCACTCTAGCTACTATCTCTTACATAATTTTTATATTTTTGAAATTCGACGGCCTCTAGTGATATGAGTGCTTTTTCTCTTCCTTGACTCTTCTTATCTTCGCTTGTCTTCAGATGGGCCGATTCGTTTTATTTCTAACTTTGTTTTCTTCTATGTCTGATTTGTCTGTCCTCTGTTCTGTGCACATATCGGATGTTGATTGCGATAAGCTAAAGACAGCCAATCCTTTGTTCTTCAAGGCTGAAGGTTTTTGTCTGTTATACCACTAGCAGCAGTAGCAGTAAACGAGCGGATAGGGTTGGGAAAACAAGTATGCTACGGCGATGGGTTTCTCCAGTACAATGTGTTACGTGCAGAACACCCGTATGTACCTATTCCACTCATCCTTCTTGTACATACTCACAAACAGAACGCTTGGCATGTGCTATCATCTGGGCTGAAATGGTAGACTTCAACTCAGACTCTACCGCTAAGTCAGAGTCTACCGCTAAAGGTACCGACCCGGACTGATAAATGGTATCGGAATTGACGCAAGTTTTTACTGCTGCATATGTCTTTGTACACATACCGTCGAAAAAGGAAAGGGTCCGCTCGGCAAAGCTCGAGGGATAACTTAAAGGTGAATGATGAGAAGCTGTGGTAATTGGACTTGTGTCGGTCGCGCGCCTCTTAGGACATTGTGGATGGCGCGACTAAACGAAGGAAGAGCGGATTTGTCTGCTGCGGCGCCGCGGAAGTAGCCGAGGGTCTGGTGTTCGAGTCAACCTAGCAGACGGACACCGTTTGTCCACACTGTGCTAGTGTGCATTCGGCTTGTCTGTAACCAGAGGGCTGCGCCAAGTACAACAACATTGAAATTTCCGGGAAGTGTATGCTAAATAGCGAATGATGTAATGAGGGAGCCAGACAGGGACACAAATGATATCAAGACAGACATGGATCTTCATTCAGGGATGAAAAAAGTATTCTGTATGAATAAACTAAATATCTCTTCAAAGCATCTTTCGTTTTTCAAGTACAAGACAAATATAGTGTTTGACGTGTTATGATTAAGCGATCATTGAGTTCTTCTTGGTATCGAGTCAAAGAAATCTATAAATATATCCCTTATTTCATGCATTTTGCACACCTTCGTCTGTATGAAGTAGTGTGTATTTCTGACATTGGTGACGCGTAGCTCATATGCCCTAATATACCTGAAACGGAGAACATCAAGGTTCAGGCGGTTCCTGAACTGCTTCTCAAAAACTCTTATTGTGACATTCATTTTTCATCAAGTTCTGACACGTAGCTCAACATAACATTTACGAAGTGCTTGAAAACGTCTCGCGATAGTCACGCGCGCCTAGTAGGTTCTGAGTAATCATTTAACTTGTCAGAAATACAAAATTCAGTAGCGTATTCTGTTAAGTTCTTTAAACATGGTCGCTAGCGTATTCTGATCAAAAACAAGAACAAAGAGGCTGCCAAATTGTAATGGAACCAACAAGTTCCCTTAGAACTTCTGTTTGGAAGTTTGGCGCCTGTGCAATTACTGTCAGAGAACATAAACATCTGTTTTCGAAAGCAAAAACAGTATTACTTCCTGTTTTGTCATTGTTCCTGTTCGTAATATTCATATTTTAGTACGGTTTCACGATTAAGCGCAACTCGAAACTATACTTAGATATATGCTAAAATTACCCCTAAAGGTAACCAATCATGATGGAGACAAATTTTCTATTCTAGCTAAATATTACTCATTTACATAGTATAGCTACGAACGCTGAAATTCATCAAACTACAAAATGAAAAGATACGTTTCGAGCGTTAAAAAAAAAGATTGTCTTGGTTTACTTTTGCTCTTGTACATTGGGTAGGTATAGAGCCAATGAGTTTCCTTCTGTGTCATTCATTTCAGGCATATTTTACTCTAATTTGACAACGATCTCGAGCCTATGACTAACTCCGATCAATTGCAGGGGCTTTGGCTACAGTTTCAAAAATCGGCTCACACATCTGCGGCTCGAACAGAACACAGGAACGTATTGAGGTTAAACAAAGCAAAATTGGCATTGCGACTCGGGAAGCTTGGAAACAGGAGAGTCTTGTTAGCATACGGGTCACGTCGAGAGCAATTGAGGTCGGTCACGAAGAGAGGACCTGAAACGGTGGGCAAAGATTCGGAATCCAAAATGGTACCATGCAGGGTTGTACGACAAGGCAAAACTGAGTCTACACAGGCATTGGGGTGATCAGAGACGTTGTTCCTAGAAACGCCAATGGAATACTTACATTCGTAGATAACGACGTTCAACTGAGTAGCAACTGACTTTTACCCCAAACACTGCTTAGGAAGAAGCGTGGACGCGTTTCGCGTGAATTCGAGAGGCTTCAGTGGTTTGTACACGGTTTACGGGACCATCCCGCCATGCGGGCTGAATTTGGGGAAAGGTGACGGAGGGACGCCTCAACAGAACGTCGTCGAGAAAAAGCGTAAATTCTTCTTGTCGCGGATCATGGAACGTCGAAACGATCACGACTGCGGCCAACCAGCCCCGCTACCTCAACTGAGTAGAGTACAGGGAAAGAAAGGCTGTTCCGCTTGGAGCAAGGCCCGTAAGTTTCTTTTATTTGGAATCACGCTGGTCACTGTCTCGCAAAGCATGGTTCACTGGCCTCGTGAGGCCATGCACCAGCCCACAGAAAGGTGCTTGTGCTATTCATAGGGGTTGAAATATACTTGATAATGGCTAGAAAGACGTCTGGCTGTAGATGAACGACTTTGCTCGATGACATACGAGTACAGAGGACGGTCCTGGTAACAATCTTTCTCCCGCTCGAGTACTGCTTTTCACAAACGCTTTCGCACTTTCTCTCAGAAGCAAGCGAACAGATCCAACGAAGAGGCAAAAAGCTTTTAGGGAGGGAGAAGCAGGGAATCGTACAAAGTTAAACGGCGTCAATGTAACGGTCTAAATTCGAGGATAAACGGTAAGACTCGGTTTGAACGGTGCCCGCAAATAAAGGTATATGATAATACCAGGGGTTTTATGATGGCGTTTTTAGCATCTCCTTCTTTGAGAATTAGGAATTATTTTAAGATTAGGTTGTATACTGCGAATACTGCCTATCACCTTTCACCTGTACACTTCGACCAATAAATGTATAACATTTTGGAATATAATTCATTCATGAGGACTTCATCAAGTTTCTAGCAAGCAGAGAAACATGTTTGGCCTTCAAGTTCGGATGTCGATGGAAATATAGAGCATAGGTCGTTATTGGTCATTTACCTCGTCTTTTTTATATATAATGGTACATAGGGACATACATTCGTATTTGAAGCACGCTCCTCGAATTGATTTCACTTCGTATTGTTAAAAAATTAGTGACTATTTTTTCCCTATCAATCTAATCTTAACGATGCGTATCATCAAATGGGAAATATCTAGGATTCTGTAATAAATTCTTAACTATTTACTACACAAAAGATAGCGATAATTTTTTAAATTGCTTCAGTCAACATGGCGAGAGATGTGTAGTAATGGCGAGAGAAATTAACGTTCTTTGTCCATTTGTTCAATAAGCCTATTGTGTAAACATAAAACTGCAGGTCAACCTGCCTGAACCTAACAATAGAGCCTTCGAAAACTATGTAGGTGCCGATAACCTGTCGATGAGCAATTTATATTAATAATGAAGTGACGATGAATAAGCTCATTGCTAGAAGATTTCGTTATATGGAAACGTTTGTCTAAAGTATTTCGAGCGTACACTTATTGAAGCAGCTCCTTGATTGCTGACTACACTGTATGAATCTATAAACTCAATACAGACAAATCAGCGGATAAATATATTGAGTGGGTTTCGAGGCGTCTCAAGAAACAAGCGCGTTCGAGAGCATGTGATGATAAATTGAAGATATCGACCTGCTGTTCTTCGTCTGATTGATAAAAAACGAAGAGAAACGTTTTAACGACATGGTCTGGCCTGCATTTAGGATGGTGTTGTACGCCTCTATAACTCGCACGGTCTACAGATTTGTGATTTATCAGTTCGAAAGGACTATATCGAGTGGCTGTTAACAACGTATTTTCCTAGCACCCAGGCCAGGGGACAAGTAAATGCGATCATTAGATTTCTATTGCTAAATCTTTTTTGGGTTCAAACGACTTCGCACTTCTCGTCACAGATACAATTTAACATAAAGGGTTTACAAAAGCGATCGATATGCGTCAACGTATCTTCGAAAGCACGCTGAAACCTATTTATGTACGACTTCAATTTACTTTGAAAGTAGACTGATCGACATATATCGACTATGTTTACTATGCATTACAGGAAACGATTATCTAGAGAACCATAACTCTGAAGCAGTCGAGAAACTAGCTTTATCTCAAAACGCTCAATCTTTCATTATGGAATAAGCTTGAAAATAGCTGGTTGAAAATGTCACAGTGTTTCAGCAAAAATGTCGCTGATAACGTTTACATATCTTGCGTAGGCCATTTTAGAACACCGTGAACGCGATCGTAATTTCAACGTTTCCATGTCTTCCTGGCGTATGCGTTTTTTTCGTTCCTAAACTCTATCGAACTACTTGCCCAATGAAGTGTTCACTGCCTTGAGGAGTGGCAGAGGGTTTACCTAAGGCCCCGAACTTTCTGAATTGGAAAAGCTAACTTTTAAAGTACGTCTTCAAAATAGACGACGCGTTCAAAAGCCACTCAAGTATAAATGTACATAACTGTCTTAAGGCTATTATGTGTAATGTAAGTTTTTATTGATCAATGAGCGACGTTATTAAACGACAATAAGTAAATAACAACTTATTAACGGATACGTACGTACATAGGTTGGCTATTCCGATCGGAGAACTTTGTCCTAATGGATTTATGAGGTTGGGTTAAAGTTTCCACATAAAATATGAACATACTGATTATCGTAAAGAGAAAGTGGTACCTC
This sequence comes from Varroa destructor, assembly GCF_002443255.2. Classification (NCBI taxonomy): domain Eukaryota; kingdom Metazoa; phylum Arthropoda; class Arachnida; order Mesostigmata; family Varroidae; genus Varroa; species Varroa destructor. Next base: position 34,551,898 of record NW_019211458.1, on the reverse strand, counting down.
TATTCCACTGACACGTTGTTAACGTTAAACAAATATTGTTTGGTTTTAAAAGGGAAATGGCTTAGAAAGTAAATATATTTATGTAGATCTGAATCCGAGCTGCTTCTTACGATAAATAAATTGTGAGAAAAAAAAAAGTGCTAGTAATTAGTCAGTCCATTATAAGCTGATTTTCACTAGTACTGTTGTTCCAGAGTACTATTAAGATCTATCTACCACCATTTATCTTGAACAACATTTCCGATTTAGATAATTTTCTTTCTTTAATGCTATATCTAACTACATTTGTTTGTATCTAGCTAACTACATTTGTTTACTCGGATATGTTTTGTAACATATACTGATGGTGGGGCGGATCTAGCTCAATATCTGATTCATGTGTTAATATGTTATAGAGATGTTATGTTTTTGTTATGTGCGGGTACGCGCCCACCCTGTGGATACGCGTACAAACAATATGCATACATTGACGAACTACATATAAACACATACAGATTCTACAATTTTGCACAGACATCCGACATCTGCTTTTTACCAGTTGCTCTATGAATGGTTCGTCCGTTACGAAAGGGAGAATTAAGCAATCGATTAGGTGGCAATATTATAACACTATAAAACGAACGAGATGGAAGACAATTTCGAACTGGACCAGCACCCGATTTAACCTGCACAAAATATCGTGAACGTTAGTAGTCCTGCTAGCTTTTATGCGAGTATAATTTCAGGCACAACACAGCCAGGACCCGAACTAGTACAAGGTTCAACCAGTGTAAAAATACATTTCGTCACAATTCATTTTTAGCCTAGTTATTCGTCGGTGTAAGTTCATTAAAACTTAACTTAACTAGATTCAAACCTTTACACACGTAAAAATTTAACGTATGTACGCGACCGCTATGTACTTCAGGCTTCATCTATAACAACACTGTAAAAAGCATTTTGAATTTTCACCATAGCGCTTGACTGATAATATTGCAAGTAATGCCTATTTCTGTTAGCTAACCTGTACAGCTATATAAAATATCAATCGTTTCCGATCTCGCGGCCTAAAATACGGTCCTAATCAATGATTTGATATTAATCGATACCCATTATTATTGAGATATAATATAGATGCTCTCCTGCAGGGTTCTGCTTGGCTTTTTTACGCTGCCTATTTGACTCGGAAACGTCGATTGTATCGCAAATGTTGCTCAGTCGTCAAGTTGAATTTGTGCGTGCTCAGTGCAACTTATTGCACGACTCCTTTTTACCTCAACTTTAAACCGTAACCTGTTTCATGATCTAGCAGTGTCAACGTTAACGAACAATTACGTACTTGGTATATGTACAAACTCTAGTAGGACTGACAAACTATTATCGACTGGCCAGTGAAAAGCTAACTCTCACCCATTAGTCTATTGGGCATAACGACTTCGGCGACGTATACGCCTCTCTGCACTTTTTCCCACCTTACGATGTTAGCTGCGCTCGCTGAAGTTACGTTTCCGATGTTAAACACGTAAAGAATGTCCTTGCAACTGCAGGATATCTTAGTATGAAAGCCTACCCCAATGGTAACATTCCGCTGGGGTTGTTTCAAGATAATACTGGAGAGGTTTCACTGCCAATTGACTTCGGAGCAAACGGGTGTTTTTAGCATGCTAGTCACGATTAGAATAAGTAACAATGATAATATAATTATCTGTAATCAATCACTCGTTAGGTGCTTAATTCTCCAGCTGCCCAAGAGAACGATAATCTTGTGTCATGTATTTGCAATGACTAAATATTAGGTTGGATTCAGAGCAAAATCATTTTATATACAGCGGCTAAATTTATCAACTGAAAATAAAACTCAACATTTTTTCCTTTCTAGTGCATGTTTTCCTTTCTAGTGCATGTTTTCCTTAAGCTTTTGCTGGCACAGTGGACTATGTACCCAGTATGTTAGCAGCATAACCTTCGCCTATGTTCGCATAAGTTCGAAGTACTTTGGAGCTACGAAGTTCATACAGATTATTTATCTACATTATCTGTGTAGTTTTACAGATGTCGACACCTTTTAAAATAGGCATGTCATGATAAATCCATAGGGCCATTGATAGGTTTCCGTGTAGGCATTGGTAAATTTAATCAAATTGATAACAATTAACAAAGGGATAATTTAGATAGTGATCTCGCAAGGCTATGTAATGGAGCTTAGGAGTTGACCGAATTCTGCTACACAGACCTACGTGATATGTCCCAGTATTTAGGCCTTAGAGATTTTACAGATACAACTCTTACCTGATACACTCCATCTTTGCGTCTCGTAATGTGCTGCAGACCTATTGATAATGTGCCTATTTAAGCTAATCACTTGCTTACAGTTGCCATAGTTTCTAGCAGGCGTTGTGAAATCCGACGAATCAGATCCTCACTCCTTTGCTTTCGGGTCGTTAATGAATGTGCGATAACTTAACTTACTATTTCTGGGATGTTAAGCCTTCGTGCACAAATAACGGTGTTTCAGACAGCAGGCGGAATAGCTAGTTGCGTACTGTCGCGTGAAGGCCCAACATTAACTTGAAGACAGCCGATTCGACTCCGATATAGTCATTGCCAGATGATCTGAAGTTTGTAACTGTTTTTTGTGCAATGTTCAGAGCGACTGGTTTGAGAGCGGTGTCCACTGATGGTTTCTGAGATGTGGATTACAATCGTTCCCGAACGGAACTCAAACGAAGTTTTAGCATCGACAAAAGCAGCATTTAGGAAACGTCTCGAACGCTTTAAAATCCCTTTAGTATTTTTAACCAGCCCTGTAAAGGCTTCCATAATCAATTTACCGGCATAAAATCTCTGTATATTATTCGGCTGGCAACGCATCGCGGCAAGAAGTTAGGCGTCGTGCGAAAATGCTTATAAATGAATGCTTTTCTTTATATAGATATAATCATGTGTATACATTATATATATATATATTATTACAGTAATATATATATGTATATAATAATAATAAATAATATTCCGGTCCTTTCCATTAAGAACTACGAGTACTCTGTAATATAAATCTGAAGAACAATGTAAATAATTATTCTTCAGATTTGCATTTGTAAGTTTGTAACGGGTGTCTAGCTCTATCGATACGTATGTTCGGCTAAGTTTTACGAGCAACTGTATATTATTTAAATGGGAAAATGCAATAGCTTCCTTATTAATCTGCTCAGGAAACATTGTAAGCATTGGAGAAGCTAGAACGAGCAGAGCGTAACATGCCGTCGTGATTTTCTTATTTGTTGCTAAATTTACCGATCCTGAAAAATCGTTCCGCGCTTTAAAACGCAGGCCGATGCGTCCAATAGGATCAAAACTAGGATAGGTCGAATCTGCAATGAGCTCACCCTCAAAAATGAATCGCCGTTATTTGAATTTCCTTTCTTGACTCTGGCTTCATTCTCTGCGCTTTGATCATTTTTACTGTTCCTTTCACAGTTTGACGCTCCGCGTCCGAATCGAACAACTTAAATGGAGACAAGTTTTGAATCATTCGGGTAGTCGAGCGTGCTTGGGGCGAATGGTGTCTGCCCCCTCAAAAACGCGACTGGGCTTGTCTTCAGTGCAGTCGTGTCTTCGAATAGCGCAAGATGAGTAGTCGGATTTTGTTTGGCGAGATGCTTTGAATAGCACTTATCAATCTGGTAAACAACAACTCCAGCGTCCTGCAAAGAGAGAGGGTGTGTCCCGAGGTATAGATGTGGCCATTGAAGATTTGCACATCCCATGGCAAGCATCACTTATCTGTTGTTTTCTTTTATCTCGTATCCAAAAGTGCCGTCTGCAACCTATCTAGGTCGGATTCCACTATAGAAGAAGGTCTATGCTAGAGCTACTTCGTAGTCTTTGGCTGACTTAAACCGGACTTCGCATCGCCAGGCTGTAACGATAATGTGCCACCCTCAACGTATAATAACATCGCGGCGATAGGGGCAGTTGTTGGATCGGCCAGCGGGGCGGGGGTAGGGTAAGTGGAAAAGAAGGTGGGGTGGTAACTGTGCAGGCGGCACTCATGGCCCTATGAGAGCAAGGAGCTGCTGGATGGATGGAACTACCCGCTGGGTGGAATCCTCAAGTGGTAAAGAGAAGTGGAAGAGCGAAAAGGAGAGTCAATGAGAAGCGGGAAGCAAGTGACAACCGATCTACTTGATCGGTAGCAAAAAGCAGCGAAACTCAGACAGAAGTGAAAACTGCCTGTCACTGGTCAGTATGGAAATTTCCGCGGGGCCAGTGGTCAACCAGTATTGGCAGGCTGACGGCTCTCGATAGTTTGTCTTTTGCGAGTATTAGTGAATACCTTCAATTCGTGACTATTTCAGATGAATTATTTTCCCGGTATACGAAATGGCTTGCACTACGATAGGATACAACGACTGTAGATTCGTTACCTCAAAGGCGTGCCACTTTTCCCCGCTTCATTAAGCGGGAAATTTTGAATGATTTAGGCTAGCGTATCGCGCGCGACTGCTAAAGATTCTAGTTGTCTCTTTCTTAACATCACTCAGCTCGGTAATGATAATTAGATATAGTGAATACCGATCACGTTAATTCGGTAATAACTAGCGGCACCAGACATATTGGTCGTATTGGAGTACACTACGGAAAGGAGCGTTATTGCCTGGTCATGTGAAAATCCAATATCAGAAAACAGCGCTTGTCAAAAATTGCACTTCTATCCGAATCTCTGCGGCGGAGCAAAGCTGCCTGACCGTGTTAGTGCCTCAATTGTTAATGAAATAGTATAGAGCTTTTTGTTAGTTATCCCTGTTATAAACTACATTTCATCTCTTTGTCAAGGTTTTGGCTATGTATATGTTAAAGCCAAAGGTTAATAACAGATTATAAAAGGGGATATATATATCAATTTTAATACTGAACTGTCCTGCAATTATTTAAACACGTGCGACTTTCTGTGAGGGTATCTGAGTCTATTGCAGTCTTTACAGGGCGTTACAATGTGCAAGTTAAGAAGATTTGCAATACACAAATTGGCAACTGATGTCTTTGTCAAGCGGTGCCTTCGATTTTCGAAATGTACTTCTTTTAAAATTACCCTGCCCATTAGGTGTAGGTACTGGACTAAAGTGTCGCTCATGTTGTTTAGGATAGGTGCCAGCCTAAATCACAAAAATACTTGTTTATTCAATTAAATTATTTAGTCGGCTTGAAAGCTTCTTCGTGAATTTGTCTCTAAACCTTCAATACTTTATAACTCACGCTAAATTGGTATTGTCTAGAAAATACACAAAGTATATCTTAAAATTTTATTTTGTCCAAAAGAATGAAGGTCTGTTGGGTCCAGGGTTTGTAAGTAATATAGAAATACAAATGTGGCTATTTGCATGATTCAGTATATATATCAAGGACATTCGGTAGATTAAAACGTAGAGAAACACCGGCCAGTATAGGGTACACGAGGCCATCATGTCTAACTCGTTCCAACTAGCGGTAACCCCATGATCTTTTACGGTTTTGAAGGCTTTTAAACTGTAGCTGCTGGTGATTCATTGAACGACAAGGCAAGCCTCGTTAAGTGTAAGTTGTGATATGCTAAGGTGGTCCACATAACGCTTCGAGAATTTATTGGACATTATGTCGCTAGGTTACACTACACTAGGTTGACTAGGAACAGTTTAGCGACGTGGATTCGAACAAGTTCAGGCTATGGCGCCTTCAACTGACTGACTCGACAAATGTCTGTGAAACGAAATAGTAATCATATTTTCTCAAAAAGATAAGGAGAACAGATGGGCTTCGGGGTTTGCTTCTCAGAGCCGCGAAGTTCGAGAATCGAGCTGTTAGCGTCAGCCAAAGGCCTCACCGGCAAAACACTGAACTAAGTAAAGATGTAAAGAAACCTTCAGTACGAGGTTCAAGCTTGGTATTCAAGTTTAGGACAACGTCAGAGGTTTGATAAGCAGGGATAATCATGGATACCGAATACAACAGAAAAAAACAAAGACAATCAAGTATTAGGGACTCACATGAGGAGATACGTTATCTCATTTTGCAAAACTAGCCAAACTACCTGTAAAGTAACTAACAAGCAAGTCATCTATTTAGGATAATATGGGCGTCTTGTTTAGTACTCAACATTCGACCAGTTACAAATTTATAACGATCTATTTTAACTACTTTGTTCTAGTTACTGGCATGCGGCCAGTGCAATAAACAGGACTAGACTACAATGGATAGACAAGAATTTTTTAGTGCTGGATTGCGCAAGACGAGATGGGCGCGCAAAATTTGAATTTTTCCATCTTGTACAAAGTATTTTAATTTGGTAAAAGTATAGCAAATACCTATTGATTGTTCAAGACAAATTTTTATTTCGAAAACGAACTTTTGTGACCGAATCATAAGATGCTAATGTCCGACATTGCACTCTAATTTCAATTTGTCTATGAAAAAAGGAACTTGACTTGATTCGAATAATATTAATGTTTGCCTAATTTATACAAAACCACTATAGACACTTTGGGTTACACGCCGAGCTTTTGGTGGCGTTGGCTCTTGGCGACTATTGCCATTCGTGTCGTTAGACAGAATCTCGAAAAAGCTTCTCGTTACATAGTTCGGCGTGCGGAGCTGGCCTGGCTGCCCATTTCATTCGGTCTATACTTGCACTGTGTTAGCGCAAGCGAATCAAAGAAACGATAGAGAAAAACTCCGTTGCCCGTCCAAATGGTTTTGCTACACTCCTCGTTAACTCACATCTCACGTCCGCCGGCGGCAGCGGCTGTGGCTCATGACGGGATCAGGTCCAAGCAGGCAGGCCGGAGGAATCCAGCGAAGCACATATATATACCGCGTGGTGCGCTTTGACTAGCATTTTCAGATACACACATCAACACTATTGACGCAAGATATGGGTTGGTGGGCTAAGGGTAGTGCTGGCCCTGGTTTCGATGTCGACGCGAGCCTGGGCGAACGGGGACGCCGGAAGTAACCATTCGCAGAGCTTTCGCGCTGAGCTTGGTCAAGGTTCGGGAAACGGGGAACTGGGCGTTGCTTTTATTCGCACAGTGGATCAATAGTATACAGGGAACGTTTGTATGTGACGTAACACGACTCAATTTATGCTTCTCATTTACCTCAACGTTCCCTCTCTGCTAAGTAACCTCCTGTTTATAGAATACGGCTGGGGCTGTGCGTACGTTGTCAGACGAAGGCCGTATCTTTTGTGAACACGATGATGCTCACGATGTTTCCACACGTGCACACACACACTCTTGCACACATACAGATAAACTGATACAAACCTCGAGAGCAATATACGAATGCTGCATACTATAAACAGTTGGTAGCTCGTACCTATGTACGTACGTATGTATGTATACTTACATATGTAGCTAGTGCATATGAGCACCTACAACAACTACAAGAGAAAGGAGATGCTCTGGCGTCTACCGCAGAAGCATGGTGGTATTATACAACTATGTAATGATGTTTGTATGCAACAGATGTGGTGCGTAATCGAGGAGAGTGGATGAAGGAGAGCCAACGAAGCGCGGAGGGACGATGCCAGACGAGTCGATGCGTTCGGGTTCAATCCAACACAGCTCTTCTCTCTCCGTGTCTCTGTCTCAGTCTGATGGAAGAAGAATATTTTCACGTCTTCGCGTTGACGAAGATCATGTTAGTACACGTAACACGACTATATATATACACGCACAAACATGGTCACACCCTAAACGGTTGTGGATAAAAAGGCGAGATGGGACAAGGTAGAAGGTTCATAGAAGAGGACGGTCAGTTTATCGTAAAGATCAGAGGTGACGGTGTGTTGATGACATGAGCATTTCTATGATATTTTCTATGAAGTTCCTATGAAATGAGAAGACACACGCACGCACGCACACACACATACACACACACACACACATACACATATATACTTACAAACACTCAGTCGAAAACACGATAAAAAATATCGGGCAGTCAAGTTAGACAATAATCAACCACTGTATCATATCGTCATATTAAGATTCGTCGCTTTGCTAAACGCTTTAGAAGAACCGAGTGAAACTCTGGTGTTCCGTTACGCATGCCATTACTTCACAATGTCTGCAAATTCAATCAAATAGGAAATAATGTATAGTTCAAAGCGGAATAATGAATTTTCCGAATCGTGTATCCTGGCGGCAAACATTTTCGGAAGAACGGTGATTTTGGAAACTTCGAAAAAATGAACAGTTGTGGTTATTTCGTATCAGTCGCACCCTCATCATAACGTGTAGCAAAACTAAGGCAGGCGTTCAAAAAATAGTTGGGGCCAATTTTTTTCCCAGCCAGTAGCAGTTATCCAGGTTACGGTGAGATATAAGCTTCTCGCCAAATAATCTGACAACAGGATCGGCAGATCGCCGCCGCCGCCTAAAAGGGTACCTTATTGGCAATCTTTTCTCATAGCCTACTCGATTTGACGCGGTGTACCGTTGCGCGTCTCTGTGACAATGCAGAGCACTGCTTTACGGGAGCTTACCTAATGGGTCTGTAATGAACAATACCGATTCGCGTAAGGGACATTACAAAAAATAATAGGTAAAGCGAATAGGGGGTCAGCATTTTTGCAACAATCCAGACAAAGTTACGAAGGCGGATTCGACAGATCAGTTTAACAGTGACAGCTTGTGCCAATTCCGCTAAACGGTTTCGTCTGCTGCCGTAGCACACGTTGCGCCATGGTAGAGTCTACGTCTAAGCCAAATGTAAGCGTCCTGAGTAGATCAAACCAACAGCAGCAGCTTTCGATCTGAGGCGAGTCTTTCAGAAGAAGAAAATCGATGATTTACCCTATAAGTTATGAGAGTCTGAGTGTGATTGTACATGGTTTCACAGTTTAAATACGGCAGGTTCGCGTTAACAATTATATTGGCAGTCGATGTATAGCCACGCTATAGCTAATTCCGAAAATATAGTCAATAAACTCTGCTTGTACTCTATATATGTTGCCTACATTTTCACAACTCATATAAAAAGAAAAACATGTTCTGTTCAAGAGTAAGCGTTTTACCAGGTTTTCTAGTGACCGAAGAAAGCACGATACAATAATGTTCGCTAGAAAGAAAAATGCGCATTTTTCGAGCGCAATTTGCACAAGAGATTGTCCAGTATGAGATACTGAAAGCTCGTTGAAATTGTTCCTCTTCAATGATGTTTTGCTGTGTTTTTCCCATAAGCAACTGGCTTGAGTTGTTGAAAAAAAAGAAAAAGAAATCGTTCCCCTATGAACACTCATGCGGCGGAACAGAAGTGATGCAACGGGTTGTTACGGGTTGTCTGCCACAAAGGTCATGCGCTGAAATGAATACTATTATCAACTTGATGAGAATCGCTAGCTTTATCTCTGTCAAGCGCATTAAAACGATACAACGCAGGGCTTTTCATCGAAGCTGCAGTGAGATAATCCCTCTAACATCGACAGACACCGTCACAAGGTAGCTATCCCTAGTTCAATGATCAATCGTGCAGATATCTTCGACAACGAAGTCAGCTGAAGATACAATTGGGACTAGAATACAGAAGAATCTCAAATTTACGGTCGCCTTATTAAAAAAAAAATAATTTTTGTATTAAATCATATCGGCTAGTCGTTAAGTTATATTGATGTAGAAATAAATGAACCTGAACACGCAGCCACGCAGAGATCGATTCGCTCTCAAAAAGGCAGATTAACATAAACACACCGAAGTACCAGCGAGAAGATTGAAGCCGACGCTTTACTAGATGTTTGACTCTGTTGTGTTAAGGGTTTCCCTCAATTCGTTGCCAGTAGGGAAAGCTGTGGCAGAAAACAAACAATCAGTGCACTGTTCTCTTAGGTTTTCTATTTAATCACTGTTTACGCAAAAACACAACGTTCACTCAGTGAATTTCGTTTCGCAGTACAGACACTTTTCTTGTTAGGCGCTTGTTAGGTAGTTGGCTCAGGGGTTGGGGTCTCACTTGCTCTAGGTGATTCTATACTACAGGATAAAAACTTAGTAGGAGCCATAATTCATTGAAGTGATAATAACACTAATCGAATTGCTACTTTGCTAGCCGCTATTAAACCGGCACAGTTTATTGTGAGACAAGCTTCTCAAGTCTAAATGGCGCCCCTGACGGGCCACTATCCAACAGCCCCAGTGTTATTCCCCATCTTAGAATGAAGCGTAATACATCTTTTCTTATCGAAGACGAAACACCTGAATGGTATCGCCAACAATGGCTATAATGAGTTACACGAATTGCCTTAGTGCTAGCCGCGGGCGATCTCGTAGAGTTCAGTATGTTTGTACCAAATATTGAATCTTTGCCGATCCTCATTATGTATATTCCAGCGATATGCCATACGTGTTGAATGACTGTAAGTATTTAACAGTCAAAGTTTTGCAAGCAGTAAACAATATATAGAGAAGGGCGAAAATATTTAAACGGAAGGAGGATAAGCGTCCATCGTAGGGCTGTCGTTTAACGGCTTGTTGTTACATGACTGGAATGGCAGGATACTGGACGCGACAAAATAGCGAATTTCCATAGTGTACTTTGATATTATTGATCAGTTGATATGGTAATGTGTCTTTTTTATACAAAAACCGACAAGTGGATTCTGTGCAACATAAGTGTTCATCGACAACAGAAGAGCGTACAAAATTAAAGTTTCTGAACGGAAGTATCGCTCCTGTCTTCATTTGTTCACAGCCATAATTTTCATATGGCCAATCCTTAGCACAAATAAGCTATACAAAGCACTTCAGCTTTTTGCACCATAGAGACTTCCTTCCTTTGATTCCTCATCAAGACACCCTGGATTTTATGAGCAATGATACTTAGTGTCATAAACTGTTTATGGCCGTCCCAGATATTAGACCATTGCGTTGGCTCTATTACCCGCACAAAATGCTCTATTACCCTTAAATCTGCTTGTTTAATCTGTCAAAGAACTTCAATTTAGTCTTTTGAAAGCAATCACTGAGCTGTAGAATATATTTAGGCCAAAGGCCCACTTTTAGTCTAAACCTATTCGATGCAATTCACCTTTGCACTGACGCTCGACGAGTGTTAATAGAACTATTGCACTGTCGTCACGTGTTGACACCCACAATATTATCGGTAGGTAATGTTTCTTATTAGAGACAGATGGTCTCTATAATAAATAAATAAAGAAGAGTAAGAATAAAAAAGAACAGTAATTTTTCATTTAGATCTTTGCCCTCCTCTTAGAACGTGCTTTTCATTAGAACATTGCATACATTTTCATTGTATCGTTAATATAAGTGTTGCTCCTTCAATAAATGTTTCAAGTGATACTCGGGAGAATCATTAAATAAAATGCGTTTGTAATAAAATCCTTGAAGAAAAGTTATTCTTTTATTAATTTGTCGTCACTCGACATGAAAAAATTCTCTTTTTTAAATCAATTATTATATAGTCTACCAAGGTATAAGCGGCGATTTTAGGGTTTAACGGATTCAACATTAGTCTGAGTTCATCATGTAATTTACTTCGGAGGCATTCTCTGTCACAATAGGTCAAATAGGTAAATCGCGCAAAAGAGGACAAGGTCAAAAGCTATCTATATTTATTTAGGTAATCATTCAGGGCGTTCTCTTTCGAGTTAAGTAATATCTTTTACTTATTGAAAATGTTTTAAAGCTGTTCCCAGTGCTTTGCTGGTTGCCGAGCTATCCGAGCATCCCTGAAAGGCTTTAGCCCTAATATTACATTAATAGTCTTAAAATATTATTATTTTAAACAAATGCAGTACCGTTCAGATGATTAAAACCTGTAAAAAGGATAGGATTTGGAAAAGATGCTAAGAGATAAACCTAAACCCCATTAGAAATTAATCTTTTTGATTCTATAGAATAATTAAAACACCCATCTGTATCACATATCAGTACAGACATGACTATTCAAAGACAGGCTCGGGTATAACCATTTGACCAGACATTTTAGCACACTGGCCTGCAAAAGTTCCGTCCTTACTATTGCCGTAAAAACCACATTGACCTCCTGTTCTGTAAGCCTGCACGTTCTTGCTAAATTTATATATTGCACTTGTTGGTTTAGTTTTCTATCATAATGATAAAAGTTCATCGTTGTTGTGATATTTCCTAGGGCCATCGTCCTTTTTGCCTAAGCCACTTCCCTGATAAACGCGGTACCCAACTATGGCCTACGGGACTTGAAACGGGTGTGGTGTACTTTGTCCGTCTGTGCCTTCGTAACAGGACAGCCATAACAGTTTAAACTGAAAATAAATTTATTGCCCAGCGCTTTGGAATAAATGCGTACAGTTGAGCTTGGGTCTTTGGAAGCCAAGTTAGGACAAACGCGGCTAGTTCGAACGCTGCCACACCGTTTGAGTACTCCTAACACCGTTTTCAGTAGACATATACCCGCAATGTCTTGATCTATATTGGTAGGACAAACTTCTCCAATAAACTAGACACTGACATCACATGCACAAACGCACTAACGTCGGTCAAGAAAAATCTATTGTAATTAAAAGAATTACATACTAAATAAAGTCGAACACAAAATGATTCATTTTTCAAAGACAAAAATCCCATAACGACGAAAGGTGGATCGTTGCTTCTTGCAAATCTGGAATTAAATAGTGATAGGCTAGTGATAAATACGTATTTATTATGTAAAAATATTATGTACCAAGTATATGAGACCCATTTCCGAGAACGATTGGCATTCTTACCAGTATAATTTCAGTGTTATTTTTACTAAGCGTATGAAATCGTTTGACAAGTTGTTTATGGCTGTTTGCAATGGCCAGCGCAAGGGCTAAAACGTAACTCCTCTATTTTTGTTTCCGCCCTAATTCCTTGCTTACTATTTCACCCGTCTCCTCTGCACATCTACTATTGCACGAAACGGTTTTGTTCGTTGTATTTGCCTTTATTTCCGTCTGCATCGCCCCTTTTTCTTCGTCTCCTTTCCTCTCGGTCTTTCTTCGCTCACCCTACACGATGCATTGCCGTGGCGGGTTTTTGTCCCTGGGGGCTCTAGATCCGTTCACACGAAGCTTCGCTTCATGCCTCTGGTCTCTCTACCTCACCCCAGTTGGCGTTTCGACTTTATATCAGGTAGTAACAGCAACAATGCTGGCGCCTGCGTTCAATTCGTTTTTTAGTCAGCGGTATCGACCCACCCCCGGGGTGACCAACACTAGCAGCTACATTAACCACTGCACGAAACACTAAATCGGGGGGGGGAACAACGCTACGTGCACTACGTTAAGCAAGCGACGGTGGTTGTGCGGGTGGGATACGCAAGGCGAGTGGGATCCGTCGCTCAAGATGTTGGCAAAAGACTGTTCGATCCAAACTAAGGGATATCATTCGCCTGTACTTAGTTTCACCTTATCTAGCTACTAGATGCTTCCTAGTTAGTATATAACATATATGCAGTAAAGAGAATAAATACTGTAACACCACTAGGTGATATTTCTATGAGTACATAGGATAGACCCGAACATTAGTTAGCATCTAGGGATTGTATTTTTTTCCTCGTTATTCGCTTGTCGTCACGGGTCAAACACGTAGAATGCACATTAGTTAACCTAAATTTTCAAGTGTGTCGAAACCGCTGTTAACACCTATAGTAATATTTTCGAAAAATTCGAAGTACCGGTCCATCCAAGCCTGCTAACCGCAAATGAGGAAAAAATCGATAATTAGACCGTCAGAATGGTCGAACCTAAGGAAAGGATAGATAATGCTTAGACACGTGCCAAATGATCCACGTCTGCGGACTGCGCGTTTTTTATTTTATTTATCTATTTATGCGCTGTTTGAATTAAAGGGGTACGTTCATTTATGGGAAAAGAGTTCAGTTTGATTGGAGCTTATACGCGCAAACTATACGACTTGTCCATGTGACAGTGTTAACTACACAAAGCTAGGAAAAATCAATGACAAAGAAAGAAAGAAACGAAAATTTCAGTTCAATTTCGAGGTCACGCACATCCTCTCACTGAAAGAACATTAAGTTGAAACACCTGTCGCTTTCTGTTCCCATCTTGATAGTCCTATCAGAAGCGAAGCATTTCTGTGAGAATCGTTGTTTTTTTCTCGACTGCTCCTCATTCAATTGCAACTGAGAAATTTCAGTAAAAGATGCATTATTGCTAACTCACGCCGTTTTCAATCACATAAGGAAGCACACGTGAAAGGATTGGTTACACAGGAAGAATTGTGGGCATGTGCTCCTCGTTCATTATATCAAGCTTTTATCTTCTGAGTCGACTTCGGCAAACTCGTTGCAAGTTAAGGACCCTTCATGAGTGATTGTTTTATCAGCGATGAATTTTTTCAGTAAGGTCGGCGTTGGACAATACCTAACGCTTTTAGTGCCGCAAACAACGAACAAACTTCCTATCTAAATGGTAGTCGTTAAGATGCGCGCTTTCAAGGAAAGGTTTGATATCGGTGTGCCCCGACCAGAGGAGGCACTAAGCGTTGAGGAACGTGTCTTACAACCTCATTAAGAATCGCAAGGGCGCCACACTTGTGACTGCACAAGGCGCTCGGCATGTGGTTTTAAATAACAGAGATGACTGACGGGTCCTGTGCAGGAAAGAAAGGAGCGAACCGAACGTGGCGTCGGTAAGACTGACCCTCTCTCTCTTTATTTGCTACGTGCCTTTTTACATGACGTCGTCGTGTCCGTTTCCCTTATGAGAATGTCTTCAACAAATCCTCACACTTGCTTTGAAGAGGGAAGTCTATACATGATTGCTGATATACATTACTGCTTAATTCTGTCATATTTTCAGATCTGTTTTGGCACACATGGGTAGACTCTGACGTTTTAAGGAAACAGTATTTGACTAACTCTGCTCTGTTTTTTATTCATTTGACTTGACCGTTTTCGGAGTATTTCTAGTGATTTAGCACACGGTAAATATTAGTGTATAGTAAAAAATCGATCCTCATTTCCCCATCTGTGCTCTCTTTTAATGTTCAGCTAATTAGTTGATGACCAATTAAGCTCTACTTGAATTGCGAGTGATGCAATGGATTTTATCCCGGTAATATATGCCACATTCTGATGCTTTGCATTTGCAGCCAACGGTGTGGCAGAACATTTGGAAACATTTTTAATAATATAAGTATATCAATATATGCAGTTAATTTTTCTTTTTTTCTATACGCAATCTTTTACAATCCTCAGATGGAACTTCGCCGCTACAAGCGTTGAATTGTTCCTTGCCAAACTACGATAATATCGACTTCGTTTGTAGGGATTTATTCTAACCATCAGTATACAACTGTAACGGCTGTTTATACTATATGCTTGATACGTCACATCTTACTCTGTTTCAAGCACCAAAATACAAATTATTTTATAATTTTAAAATCTCTGTACTTTTCATCGTATGAAGTTTGTTTGTTTGGACACATGTTGGGTCTGTTAGGTTGTTTTGTTGTTAGATTGTTAAGTACGTATCGCTAAAGCTGAGGAATCTATGAGAGCAAGCTTCTTTACATATACGTATTTTTTAAATATTTTTTTGAATATTTTTAAATAAACTCGGTTAAAAATACCGCTGATTAACGAATGAAAATCATCGTTATCGCTTAGGTTAATGTATCGAGCTGATGAAAATGAACATGCGACAAAGGATGATGTTTTCAGAACCATAGATACGTAACTATAGCATTTAGCTGATATTCGTTTGAAGTATTCTGGATGATGCGTATACAATTTCTTGTACTTAACAATCGTTTTTTTCCTCCGTTTTCAAATTTCTCTCATAAAATACTCAATTGTCTATTTTTTTTTTTCTCGTGTGTTCTCAAAATGCATTAGGCATCATGAGAGGCTTGCAGTGTCTTGTGTCGCCGGTACTAATTAGTATTTTTACAATCTATAATTTGATTTACAATCTAAAACCGACCACGACAAACACTTCTCCCAATGAATTTATATGATAACGTATATTTATTGATTTTATAATTCGTATAACCTTAATTATACTTAATTTGTTAAAGATGTCGAGTAGCCAAGCTTGCAGTGCTTAATAATGGTAGTTGAATCATTAATAGGTTGACATGAACTTTAATTTGTAGTAGTTGAGACGGTGGCGATCGTAGCGGATCTGCACAAATCGCGTGCCCACGTTTGGGCAGCTCTACGAAGGTCTTACAACAAAATAAACCGGAAAAACACAATATGGCGATTGCTTGACTGGTGCGCGCATCTTGCAACTTCCGTAGTAACGTAAGGAGAGATTCTAGGGTCGGAAATTGTGCAGCTCTCTAGACCAAGGATGGGCCAAGGAAAAATATAATCAAACCTTTAAAAAGGTTTATGTTTTCTCTAGGCTTTCACTCTAGACCTGCATATCGATCGTATATATCGTCCAGAAAATCTCCACCATGAATAACTGACATAGCTAACATAACAACATAAGCAATGATGAGAATTTGTCAATTCCCAACATTGCTTAGCAAAATTATCTACTAAAAGGTATGTGTGTATCGTAATTTCCGTATTAATCAAAGGGTTTTCTTTCCATATTGCCAATACTATATAATTATATGTATGTACAACCTTTGAGATTACTTTACCGCGTAAGCGAATTAAGCTTTACTTTAAAACTAAAAGCTTAGCAGTACTCGATTAGATGAACCGACAATGTCACAACTTAGACATTTCCTAGCTGCTGCCATCACCAGATGTTGAGTGTGTTTGCTGCAGCAGTATCATTGCCGCTGTCTTCATCAAAGGAAAGCGTGTACCCTCTTCCCCCTCCACCAGGAAACATCAACGTAGCTTCCAAAGATCTACACGCTCCTCGTCCCTGCCCAATCGCTTTCTGCCTTTTCTAGCATGCACGATCTAAGTATATATAATAGAAAGGATGGCATGATATGCCGCAGTACTGAGCTGAGAAACTCCCCGCTAGCTAGCCGCTTGTATCCAAAGGGTCGAACTTCTTTTTTCCTCTAGGCAGGTCTTGTTCCTTCGAACTCTCATATATAGGAAGTTCCGACTAAAGGGCCTGAGGCAGTGCGCGCGTCATCAAAGGCTTCTCGACAGGCGTAAGAAGCGGCCACGAAACGAAGAGAAGACAGAACTGATAGAAAAGACTGACGACAAAAACGAGAAATGCAGCGGGCACGCGTAACGAACGAGGAATAAATAGATAATAACACAGTAGATGGAACGATGAGATCGGCAGTGAGGCTGTCCGGATGATGAGAAGCAGCAGATGATGAGGCGGCCTCGTTGGTGGTCGTCAAGTCTTCCCCGTGTTATTCCAATAAGAACGATTTGCTAAGACGCGACGAATGACATATGTATTGAAATTGTCAGTAAACTTCTGATCGACGACTGCAATGTGAGGATAAGTGCTGACATACTGAATTGTGGATCGGTAAAATGATGAGCGGGCTAACGTGGTAAAGAGGCGGGCGCTGTGTACACACGATAAAACATACCGTAAAGACAGGGGGTAAGTTTCAATGCTAGGGGTTAGGGGAGCCGCAGAATTAGAGGCAACAATCGGGGTCGCGATACTGCTCGACAATCGTAGTCATTGATAATGAACCGATGATGTCGTCAGGAGCAGCGATCACCATCAAAGATAGCATTAGGCCCACAGTCTGAAATGTGAAGACAGTTAAATACGTCCCACTAGCCAATCCTCAAATGACCACCCCACGAGTGGTGCTATGCTATAGTCCTTATACTTCGCGCTGTCTTACGTTTCCATGAATAGTAGACCGCCATTGGCAATCCACGAAATGTACGCAATCGACTTTAACTGCCTCATTGCAGATACTTCATTCATTATTGAAGTTACACATAACCTAAGCGGTTTAATACCTGAATAAGCGGTAGCTAACTTCTAAATGCCTGCTAGATCGAGACGATGTCAATTAGTCTATCTTGCTTCACCGTAAAATTCTATAGGTTCTAGAAGCTTTTTCGAATACCTTTCCGCCATTGATCACGGTACAATGAAGACCAGCTATTCAGAAATTAGGTAGATGTTATATGCAGTTTGACTGCTAGGTGCGATTAAGCTATATTATGGACATAATGAATCTAGCCTACAGCAGCTTGGACAAACGAGTAACAACCAATTAATCTTATTTTGCAAATATATTAAGTTGCTTCTTTCTGGTTTCTAACTATGTACTACTAATAATAGCGTTTTACGTTGCTGGCTACTGGGTCCGGCCTGGGAACTCCAAAAACATCTTCCGCTATACACGTTTTCACTTAACTCGTAGGTACGTCAGGACTATGGATGCAACGCCGGCGAAGTGTTTCAGAGTCAAAAATGACCCAAAAAAAAAAATCTAGTTAGGAATCTGCACGGTAGTGTTCCACCAGGCCGGAGTGGAGCCTATCCTACCGGATGGTTCAATGTTGACTTTTTAAGGAGCGGGCTAAGTGAATCTTTGCGAAACAGATTAGACTTAAAAGTTTAAAAAAAAATAATAGCTTGTATCACATAGGAAGCTCATAGGATGGGCTTAGATTGACATACTTCCATCGCCTGTAATAGAATCTGGTGTACGGTCATATACTAAAGTTATCAATTTCAAGAATTTGTATTTTTACATTTATAGAAGCTAAAAATACAGTCGTTGGTAACGAATGTCATGGCCTGTTTTGAAAAAAAAAACGTCTCACGAATGCCAAGAAGGACAACAATCAAATTTATGATCTTTCTCAATCAGCCTAAGGAGAATTCCGATTCAGGATAACGTGGTCGTGCAGATTCCTAGGTAATGACAATGAAAAACGTCAGCAGTGCCCAAGTGCAACAGTAGAAAGAACAGAAAGAATATACATTCTTTCTTCCATTCACTATAATCAGCGCATTTTAACAGCTTGACAGACACAGGGATGACTCTCAGTCGAGCGACGGGCTGCGCTAAACGGAGCCGAATTTAGAATTTGCCACAGTGGAAAAGTGCCCTACATACAAAAGGCAGAAAATATAAATTTCCCAAGGGGACAATTAATCATGTAGCTGGGTAAAAAAAAGTTTTAGAGGCGGTGATACGAAGCAGTTATCATGGCACTTGAGTAAAACTGTTGTATTTATTTGTTGTACTAGATGAGTAGTTCCGTAGTCCAGGAGCGCGACCTAACTATCCACTGCTACTTGCTTCATCGAAAAGCAACCAAAAAGATGAAAAAAAAAAAAAAATTCTATAGAATTCTAAGAAAAAATTCTTTATAGAATTAAAGCTTCGTAAATATTTATCTTTCGAAAAAAAGGCTCCTATTCATTATCCCATCGTTCGCTACCTTGAACGAGCCACGTAAAACCTACAGATACGGATGTTCGCGCTGATATTACACCGGTTTAGGTATTTGCAGGGGTCATCCATATCTTGTTCGATGTCCAAACTTCAAATTACCAAAGAACCCCCATCCACACATCTACGTCAGTAGTATAACGATGCTTTCGCGAATGCAAATTCAAAACAGCATACAATATTTTCTATACTACAGACGTAAATATCGTTCTTCATACATGGACGAGCGAAATAATGGCGCTGGCAAATCTTAAATGTCAAACAATAAAAGCTGGCCGTTTCTGTTTCGTATATGTACAAAAAAAACTCTATCAAACTCACTCCTTCCTTGATCAGAGGCGAAACTTCGAAAACATGACATAAATAAATGGGGGGGATTTGTAATAACATTATCAGAACTAGCCAATAGCACAATGTATCCACCTACCTTATAACGAAAAGAAGGCTTTCTTTTTGCTCGGCAATAGTTAGTCAACTA
Organism: Varroa destructor; assembly: GCF_002443255.2. NCBI lineage: Eukaryota > Metazoa > Arthropoda > Arachnida > Mesostigmata > Varroidae > Varroa > Varroa destructor. The sequence continues at coordinate 34,532,113 of NW_019211458.1, read as the reverse complement.
TGCTAGGTATAACATGTGGGTTTTTAAAAAGTATTAGATAATTAAGCTTTAAGATTTTAATTAGATAGCTAAGCCGAATTTAATGCCGCTCTGATAAATACGTATAGACTAAACACGATTTGGGATACACTAAATATATGATCACCTGAGTGACCTAGGTTTGAGGCAGGCGATTCAGCTATACAGGGACGTTTGGCCTTACCTGACAACTCACCGTTAGCTAAGATGAATAGGTGCACAAAGGCGTTCAGGTCTATACGGCATATGAAACTGATAAAATAATTTAAAATGTTTATTTTATGTTTATTGTTGAATAGGTTCATTCTGTATCCGGGTTTGAACTCTTATCGGCTTATTTTGTCTTTCTCTTGCCTAATGTACTAACGTACCTAGGAACTGGACGATTGTAAACTTCATCATTATATTTTCTTCTATATATATATATATATATATATATATATATATATATATGCAGGCACTAGGTAGCAATTTTCAAAACTCTCCAGCAGTAATCGTAAATGTATACGGTCGTATATTTTTTAATATTGTGCACATTTTTGACTATACTACATATTAGACAGCTACCACTTTTACCGAATTCGATAGTCTGACGCGTTTCCCACCTCACTTCTTGATCTAACACCCCCATTCCCCACCTTCCATTAACTGGCGCTTGTCAACTGCTGTACAACGAGAAACGTCGAGTCGCCGGCAGTAGAGTACGAATTGAGCTGACATTAATTTAATGCAAGTTGTTGCACGGCCATCTTTTCATTGGTTCTCATGTCCTGCGGGACATCCCCATTCATTGGGAAATAACCAGGTCAAAGGCACACATTACACAGGATCCCTTGGGGAGTGGAATGTCGGGCAGCTTAGGGCAGCCCTTCAAAAAAGGACGCCAGGTCTCGACTTCCTTTGACCGATTTGGCTGGCTAAGGTTAGACTCAGCCGAGCGAAGCTGATCTCGCTTAGCGGAAAGCGGCTACCCTCAATTGCTCAACCCACCTCTCCCCTCTTGTTTAGGAAAAATACCCCCAGGGTTGTTACTGCTAGAGAAACTCCTCTTGGCCTTAGGGGGCATTGACAACAAACTCTAAGGCGTCCTTTTGATGAAGAGAAGATGATTTTCATAGGGTAGGATTTGAACTATCAAAACATCTTTGCGATGATCAAGACCCACTGGTCTTTTAGTTATCTATGCTCACTGTTATGCTACCCAAAAGCCTTATAATATGTAAAGGAAGAAGCAGATGACAATTTCCAGCTTTACTCGTTGTTAAACGCTCAACCTTGATACTACGACACTAGTGCTTTGTCGAAGCTGTTGCAAGAACGTATCGTTAGCTTATAATTCATCACTGATCTCCGCGAACCACTACAACTTCTGCTATTTCTTTAGCGTCATGAACTTAGTCCACATGCTTAGCTCTGTAAGTTTGTGCGAAGTAAACGCTGCTCTATAGTGTTGCCGCAAACGAGAGCCACCGAAAGGCAGCGGTAAACGCATCCCCTCGAGGCATGTTTTTGTTGTTGTCGGCAGTGGAGGCGGCAGTTGCAACGTCCTTTCGCTGCTGTAGTCCCATACATCAGAGCATTTGGCCTTTAACCTTATTAGACGCGTGTATGGCACAGCAATGTAAACTCAAATCCAGTCCCTATTCTATTCCCTAGTCATGTGTGGCTGCACCGTTTGTTCTGCCTGCTCCATTGTAACGGTCAGATGCGTCCCAAATGTCGTTAACCCTTACCGCCCGTTTCCGCTTGCAGGACCCGGATAGATACAATACACAGCCTCACAAGATCAGTGAATCCGTTTGTTCCGGTGGTTAACTCCGGTGCGCGTTATTGAGTGACCACCGTTAGTAACGTAGCTCGCACTGGCATCGTTCGTCGTCATCACCAAAGTTAGCCTCTTCTTCTCGCCGTCGGCTTAACTTCATGGCGTAGGCTAACAAACATAGCGGTAACATACCGTAGTTCCTTGGGAATGATAACTGGCGTTTTCTACGGGTGGGCTATGGGGCCCAGCAACATTCCGTCTACTTTGTATAGGTGACCTACACTTTTGGGATAAATATCATCTCATAAGGCGTAGAACCAGTAGCATTTTGTTCGCTGACGTACACCCGTGAGCCGCTACGAACAAAGCTCAGAAATGGCAGATCTCATGCGGATGGGTGCAATAAACGCAAATGCTATAAGTATCTGGCAAAGCGTAGATGTCTATCACGATCGGTTGGGCCTGATTGTGTCGTGAAACTGATGTCGTTGCCGGATGAAAAAGTCGGCCCAGCTCCGGCTATCATTATAGGCCTGTACGTTGGTTGCGAGATATTGTACATGGAACCTTGAAAGTATTTTCTAACTAGCAATACAAGTAATATTTATGTTATTCGTACACAACTTAAACACAGCGTTTACAGGTGATATTATTACTCGCACATATGGTGCATGCAAGGTCGTTCGAGGGATTAACTAATAAAAATGCTATCATGCCTTATAACGTTTGCAAATTTGATTGATCTACCCCTGAGGCAACTAAAGTCAGCAGGATAAACATATGTTACGTGCTTGAATACGAAGGAAACCTTAGCGCAGTCGTTCAAAGAGTCACTCTCCTTTCTTGCCTATAATAATAATAATAATGGCTTGTGCAAGTGTACGAGGAATTGCCTATTATCCAAATAAGACATTAACGTGGAACTCAATTCCGCTTATTACAAATGATGAATGGGTCAATGGATCACAAAATACAACACACATATCTGACGCGTGCGTTTTATTGGTAACGCCCGTGTTAGGTCGTCGAAAAGATGATATAGATGGAATCCATGTGATTAGTTCTTCTCCGTTCTTCAAAAGTAATTCAAAGCTATTACTTATTATGACGCTACTTAGAATCTTTCGTCTGGAACGACTCGATTTGTATTACGCTTTAAGCTTTGCCTATCGGTGAGGAGATCCTGTTCGATTTTTGCCGCTTCCTCCTTATGATTGTATTTCCTTTGCCGGCATCTGAAGGGAGAAAACACATATTATTATGTTAGCCAGCTTTTATTGTTGATTAAGCTGTATCTACTCATTGTTCCATTTCTATGCGAAGGCTTTTATGAATCGTTCTTCGTTGCGATGTCGGCATGCTCTTCAGTCCCACAATCTGTGCAGTCAGTGAATAAGCGTGCATGACAATATACAATAATTACTGCCTTCGTAGGTAGATGACGAAGTAATCTAGAACCGAGAAAAAACTCATTCCTAGCCAAACACCGACGTAGCCTCCCAAATAACCAAACACCTGCAATTAGAACGCCTGTTATGTATTAGGGCTACACATTTTCATCCTGCATTGGTATTAAGCAAACTTTAACGCCAAAACTATGCATACTTGATGTAAAACTTTTCTAGTCGCAAACATGTACCTGAAAAACCCGTTCGGCCAATGAAATGTAACGATGAAGTCTTCCAGCACATAACTGGAGGGAGCAGTAATTACCGATGTTGAAACTTAACGTAAAACTATTGTATGTCGTACCTCAATGAAAGTAAATTTGCGCATATGTTGAAGAATAGTGTGTTTTTCCGACGCAAACATCACCGTGAGGCTGAATTCTCTTCTGGTTAACTCAATAGGTTCGGTCCCGTTCATCGAATCCGTTGGCAGGCCGTTATCGTCATAATAATACTCGACTGCCTTATCTGACATTAGAAAAACATGAAAGCCTCAATGACAGGTAACCTATCATGGAGAACATACCTAAGCCCAAGGACACTAGAAACATTACGTATGACCTAAGGGTAAGAAATATATACGCTACAACATCTGTCACTTTTGGATCGCATTTTGCTGCTACAAAGAAAGCATTTCAATGCCCCCATGTGATTATTACAAGGCCCGGAAGGAGCAATTAGGTCCACAAAGACGTTTTTAATGACAGGTTTTTATGGTGGACTATTTTTACGATAACTGCTCAAGTGGTTAGAAGGGCTAGTGTTCGCACAACATTAAGGTAAACATGCATTCAAGTGGCGCTATAGGACAAGCTGTAGCAAATTTCTAGCAGACACATATTTGCCCTTTTAGAAATCTGATCTTGTTTACCTATTCGCCCTTCAAAGAGCTACGCTTCCTACACGTTGATGAAGGCACTGGACTTCTCAGTTTTGTCCACGTTACGAGACCTTCTATGGAAAACGGCCTTTCCGTATCAAATAATAATAATAATAACGGAAATATTTTACCCTGATGCAAATGATACGTTTCCTATATGATATTGCTCCATGCCACATCTGGTTGCCTATTAGATTAAAAATGCAACACATCATAGAAAATATATAACTTCTATAAAGGATCGCATTCCAAGAAGCAAAGGGAGTTTTTTGTGTTTCACATCGAGGATAAAGGAAACACGGGCAAACTCTTAGCGTATGCATTACGACGAGTAGTATAGCAGGCAAAGAAAGGTCCAAGTTGGCTCCTTCCCATGCCCTACTGTGACTGGTGCGAGCTGGAGGGAGTAGCGTACGACAAATCACCGTGCGACCACTGCCTTCATTCGCAATCAATGCGTATCATTACATCATATGTAGAACAGATAATATTCATGGGTTGAAAACTAATGTCGTTTGGGCATTGATAATATTGTTTAACGAATGTGCCTTGAAAAAACGGCTGAAGTCTAACTCACCTTCTGTATACGCAGCGGCTTCACCCTCCTTTTGTCCCTGAGCTGTTACCTGTACCTCATATGTAACTTCCTTGCAAGGCTGACGACACTGACGAATGCACTGATCCGTGAAGTGATGATCTATGTCGATTTTGGCACATTTTCTTGTCTCCTCCTGAGTACAGACACGTGAGTAAAGGTCCCTATACGCATATCTGCAAAATAAATACCCACCTCACTGAACTATCTTTATTAACTTCAAGTTGATCCGCGGTTAGTCCGACTACAAGTCTAGATGGCCCAAAAAATGAATATTTTCAAATAAACAAAGTGATGCCGACAGTAACTAGATAACGTGACAGATGCACAAAACCCCTTGTACATCTATCATATAGTGAATATGTTATGTCCAATGTCAGTACAATAATAACGTCGCTGCCTAACGTTAGTAGCTATTGAAATTCATCTGAGGCAGTATTGAGATGCTGTGCCGGACGTAGAACTCAAAACATCTATTTACTTTGTCGTTAGCGGCGCGTAAACGGTGCCGATATTCACTTTGTTGATAGATTGGGGTACCCACCTTGGGGAGATGCACCGACAGTATAGATCCCAGTTTAGGGCCTTGCACATTTCGTAGCAAAGATTTTGAGTAATCTTTCCGTAGAACATTTCCGAGCGCGGCATAGCGTCGTAATCGATGCACTGAGTCTGATATGGCGGTGGTAGCGCCAAGGTTGTCAACTGCTCTACAAGAATAATGTAGCGCGCTCCAGGTTCAAAGAATAATGGGTGCAATTGTCCCGCAGAGTTGGTTTCCGCCTGGCATAATTTCCAAAAAAAATATAGTATCGCCAATGTTTTGGCCATAGAAAATGACAAAGACTGCACGATTAAAATATTCGTGCCGAAATAGCTTTGATCGACTGTTTCAAGAAGCCCTCCTAAATCAATCAATAAATATCAGCGAAGCGCATAGTTCGCACTATCTATTATATATATATATATATATATATATATATATATAAGCTAACTAAGATAAGAGCTGTCAAAAAAAATGTAGCTCTAATATATTAATTAGGCAGTTTCGAATACCTAATACCTATTGAGTTGAAGCAGCGAACAAAAACGATCATAGCAAACACATAAACGTATCATTTGCATGCTTTAGTTCCGATTTAGGTTAGGGAGCATAGGGAGTACCCGGTATAAAACAGGCTACGATAATCTTAAAACGACTCTTATACATACATCGATTCTCAACAATAAAACTATGACTAACTATAACAGTTAATACGTCGTAGCATTTGCAGAATAGATCGTAAATGAAGGACGAACGGCTACCTCGTGAAGTACAGCGTCAGCTTTGAACATATCAGATATTTGCAGTGTATTCTGTTCATCCCAGCCCATAACGACGTTAAGTTCGTAGTCCCATGGATATTTGCACTTGTTTAGTGGATGATTAGGGTCTTCAATAGCGTGCATATCAAGAGAGTAACACACTGCATCTGGAAATCTAAAAAGTTTACAGGTTTAGAGGTTAGTAGTTAGGGAAGCGGCAAGCCACCTTGAATTTCACGCACGACTATCGATGTGTATCTAGCTGTCCCTATTGAAAGATGGCGGAACGTGTTGCTAATCTCAGACAGATCTGCACCTAGAAACAGTAGAACTTACAAAAAAACTCGTTTTCAATTACGCTTAGTGACCTACATACTTTGAAGCATTGTGTCAACCAATTAAAAACACAGCTACCCCATCTTGCTTGAACCAAACAACTACATCGAGATGGACGAAATAGGTTCAATAAATTCGTATATTATCTGTGTACCCAAAAAGAGGCCTATTATTACCTTGAATAGGCAAATTTCCAGTTTTGACTGCAGTCGAACGGTTCACAGCCAGACGTTGGTTTCATATGGCAGTGTGTGATCGCCTCCTGAACAAATTGTTTTTTTTTTTGCCAGATAAATAATGCAGTTTAAGTTCACCTAAGATGTGACATAAATCTGTATAGCTGCTATATATTTTATTATGGAAACGAAATATAAATATTTATCTTCTTCAGTATATGCCACTAGTACTATAAGCCTCATGTGAAGCAAACTAGTTCAACGTAAATTCTAAAATCAGAATTAAGCTCATTGTTTATAGAACGTACCTCTCTCAATATTTTTTCTACTATCATAAAATATTCGTACATTCTGTTGCCCAGTTTTTTTTTTTCGGTTATTGCCATCCGTCAGAGTTATTGGCCATCAGCGACAATGGAGACAACAGCTGTGAAAGCAGCCTTTTTAGGCTTGAGGGTGCGTATTTTGCGTTGAAGCAAGTTCGTTAGTCAAAGATTCTAACCTCTTATATAAATAAATAAATTGGTTAGATTTTACATAAGTGCATCTTGTAAATATATCCATGTCACACTGGAGGTACCTCGGTGCGAAAAGCGAAGTCACTGATTGGCGTCTGGTTCCATAGGGCATTGATGAGTGCCTGAAAAGTGGGGCTTCCCTCACCACAGAGTTCCAGTTGAAGATCCTTTAATTTGCAAACCTATGCAGTATGCAACAAAATCGACATGTGCACATGATCATTTTAAGGTAAAAACCACACATTTTTAGTAGCTAACAAAATAGAAAATGTCGATTTGGGCTACATAGGTGCTGCCGTTTTTTGTATTAATTTTTGCAGCTTAAAAACTCCGGCTAAGGATTGGTTTCTTCTAATATAGATGTCAGCAAAGGCTATCACAGTAGAGTTACAATGCAGACAATTTGCTGGAGTACGATCGAAAAACATCAGCGACTAAGCGGACATCCTGCTTCTATTAAGGAAAGAGAATCCTCCGGTTGCTCTATTCTTTGCATTGAATAACGTTATTACACGTGTCGCTATGCGAGTCATCTTGACCATTAAGCAGGACATGTCTTCCGACACTGCACCGTCCTGCAGCTAGACGAACAGCTATAGCGTGCGATTTACCAGAGATTCCCAGAGTTGTCTCTTTTCGCGCCGGTTACGCTACCGAGTTTCAAACTTTACATTGCTGAATAGTGTTAATTTGGTGCCTGATATTTTGAGATTCGTGATAGTTTAGGTAGGTAGCTCGGTTTGAACACCTTCCAACTGATAGGGGTGACAAATGTTGCATCTCCGCGGGTTCGTATTTACAGACAGGGACATTGTGACAGATACCAGAAACCGCTAGCACTCAACGATACTGTTCCTCTAAAGTGCATACAATAAATCCGTATAAGGCGTCTATTTGAAAAACTATAAAAACATGAAACAGAGTTCTATAGATTAAAACTAATAGATGCATCTGTAGTGGAAATGTTTGTACGTCGTAGTTCTCAAACCAGTGAGAGAGCCAATGGGTTGTAATCAAAGCTATTTAAGAAGGAAAAGCCCAGCTTGTCTTTAAAAATCAAAATCTATCTCTGCTCTAGTGAATTGGCCTTTTTGTGCGATCTGCGCATTATCTCTGTAATACGTCGTATTACTCATGTGAGACACCATTAAAACGGTTATGGGACAAAAGTTACGATGATATTTTGTGCTTGCTTACTTACTTTTTCGCGGCTTACCCAATTTGCCATACAAATAGTCAGAGAGGGAAAAATTAAGTCTTTCATCGATTCCACCCTGCAATTCAAGAACTCTTTAGTTAGTAATTATATCCTGATATGACGACATAAACGCCAGCTTAAAATTTATCTAGAGATGCATAAGTGTTTCGCCAACTTATCAAAAGTTATTGATAAATAGAAGACTATTGACTGGCGAAGACGAATCTACGCAGTGAATCTATGCTAATGCGACCGAAACGTATTTACAATAGGCCTGGCAGTTTTATGGATGGTTACCTAATATTTGTGGTTGTGGGGAATCGGAAGAAGCCAAAAAAGAAGTCCGCGCTCTGATAGACGAAGCCGGCAACGCACAGGATTGTAATGAAAGACCTTTACGGATCTCGGCATCAATTGTTAAAGATGTTAATTGACATTCAAGCAAGTAGAAAACATTGAATACGATAATTATTTTCAGAATTCTAAGTCAAATGTTTATATTTCTACGTACAATATTAAGGGCTTTTTCGTACCTTAGCAAAAAAGCTGGTTGAAGAAGGTGCCGTAGTTTTCGGAAAGGTTTCTGTTTTGAAGAGCCTGTTGTGAAACTTGTTACCTTTGCTCGTCTTCTCGCACTTAGAAAACGTCTGCGAATAATAAAAATAGTACACAATGAAGTTCTACTTACCTAGGCCTGCATGCTATCGACGAGGACCACACTTTTATGAAAAGTATGTATGCTAAGTTTGCTTTATCCAAGTTACACAGATAAGAATATCGTCGTTACCACTTGCAAATATTATGACGGGTGGCAAATATAATTGTCGCACATTCTAGTGCAAGATTTATTGTAATAGAAGTTTTATAATAATTTTGGAAATCTCATCAGTCAACTTCGACAGCTGCTTGAAAACGCGATCTCAATCTTTTGTAAACTATAGGCATACTCGAGGTTCTGTGTAGATTTAAAAAAAGCCGCCAATTTCTTTCCATTTAGCCCTGTCAAAAACGATCCTATCATACGTATTATGTGATAGATGTATAAGTCAATTAAAGTAGACTGTTCAGCTTTTACCCTGTGGAATCCTGTGGAGGAGTTTCGAGTTTTCTCTCAAGATTTCCCGGCAGTTTCTGTGAATACTTGTCGCTTGGATAGGAATGATCGGGCTCACTGCCGAAGTTGTAGCGACGACGACTTCGTACTGTGCTCGCACCCGTAGTGCCCTTTTGTGGCACAATGTCCGAAGTATGTCTTAAATTGTACATTGCCCTTTGATTAACAGGGGTATCCGCTTCGTCGTCAGAATTTCAAGATACTACGGTGTCTGTCGTATAGAATGAACAAGCAGCACTTTAGAAAAAGATTGTGCTCGAGGTGCGTACCACGTTATAAACAGGAATAGTGAATTATTTTAATTAGTCTTTAAATACATTTTTATGGCCACATTTGTACCTGTTAGCACTGCCTTAGTTGGTACCCCGCTGGATGGAAATGTAAAATAAATTATCCCAAGCTACAATCGTATGTCGAAGGAACATGTGGCCTAGACTATGAAATCTTTGGCAGGACAAATTTAGGTATGCTTTGCTAAAAAGCCTTATGTGAAAGTGAGTAAAAGAGCGACTTAATTTCTCCCAGAATAGTATTGATTTTATTCAGAATATATATGTGGATAGATTAGAAAGATGTTGCGGAAAGCTAAGCATCTGGACAAAAAAATATGTAACGGCACCCCATTTTTACTGCAACGATGGACAAAAAGTAATAAGTAGTTTGAATAAAAAACCTCTCAGTAACTAACGATTTCGATGTTTGTTTCAGATTACGTAGATGATCCGACAACTTGCTATCTTGATTACTTATTACTTATTTTTAGAAAAACGCGAGCCATTAATTCTGTTTTGCACCGTTACGTGAACAGCATTACCGTCATATCAGTCGTCGCTGGCCTGAACCTGGTTTTCATCAGAAATGTTGCATAGCTTTTCCAGTGTGGACAAAGACACATAAAAATCATTCACTTACCATTGAGTGCGGTTGGCCGAAAATAAAATGAAGGACCAATTACACTAGACCAATCTAAGAAGGCCGTCGACAGCGCTATAGATAAAATGCTTGATATGTCTGGCCGCTCTGCTACACTGACTGTCTATGTCTGTTAAACGAAAGCAGCAATCATACTATGCGGGCAGCCTGGCATATATGGATCAAAAAATTTGAAGGATTAGAGCCTTGGCGATGTCAACAAACGAGGCGAGGAGGCCTTTGTCGTAACGAATATAATTCTACTGTTTTGCACACGTTTTATATGGGTGTTTGTACGAAATAGGTTTTTAATCAAGTAGAACAAGCACTTTTTCTACTCTCGCATACCGCTATGCATCAACTCGCGATTCCACCAATAAACGTAAGTGGCTTTAATTAAAGTTACCTAGTAATTTATTAACTAGATGCTTCAATGTATCTATGCCGCTAACACCGAAACTGTATTTGCTGTGGACGATTTTTATAGTTTTCTCCACTGCCGATGTCAATAGCTACTTATCGATTCATCGATCGCGTGCTACGCTCGGCTTGTTTATGCCACATTAAATATTCGCTATACTTCACGAGGGGTTGGGGGGCAACGGTTTCTCAGTTAATTGTCGGAGACAGAACACTCCAATGCGCCTTTTTCTGTAGGCATAATGGACTTTACATGTATGTAATTTGTAAAGAAAATGGACCGACAAATTCAGCTTGAAGTAGCGAATGGGGCGGGTCCCAAAAATTCTCACTGTCGCACTGATAGTCTAGCAGCGTTTAACTTCAAGCATCAATAGAATAACTCAAAATACTGCTATAAAACATACGTCGTGTCCACCTTTTTTAGAGGTGGGAGTCATAATTTATTCGAATTATTAGATTGTTTATAATGTACTTTAACAACTGAAACTCGTATCGAGAAGAGAGCAACTTAATTTTTGTTCTGTTCATTAATCCCATGCCAAATTAACATGGCTAAATTTTCTGTGTGATGCAGAGGGGAGAATTGTTTCGTTCCCGAACCCCAAGAGTTCCCACAAGCGTTATAAGTTTACAAATGATTAGCATTTCCAGTAACTACGCTAGTCGGGACTAACAATACTTACATTCTGATCGGCTATAACAATACGTCATAGCCGATCAGAAGTGTCATCAGAAAATGTTTAATTAACTTCTGAATACATATGAGAACTTGATCAAATAAAGACTTCACTGAACCGTGACACAAGTTTGTGTGTCTGATAGTGCCCACGGATCGATGTGAACGCTTCGAAATAATTAATAATGCAACATGAAAAGTAACAGTTAAGATATCTGAAACATCGCCACTCAGACCCCTATAATGTACATGTGAAAGTTTAGAGATTGCAAAAAAAAAGTTCCTGACGGAAGTTGTGAATTGTTTGATGTCTAGAAATTCAAATTTTATAGTTTTTTTAGTAGTTCGGAATAATCTGTTTTTTTGTCCATTTATCCTGTAGAGAACATGTTATTCAAATAATAACCAAGCGAATCATTGTGCAGCTAACGGCTGGCGGCCCTGTGCTGGCATTGTGTGTTTTATATCAAATATTAGGTTCAGAAATAAGGGCTGCTTGTTTTTCTTTGATTTGGCTGACAAGTAATGATATGGATGACTCGTAACGATCGAAATAGGCCGCAGTGAGGGTGCTTGCAAATAGGATTCCATCACCGAAAGTAACATCTTTCGTAGATTAACTGAGACCGTTCGGATCCACGATAGAACTGGTGTTTCGGTGTCTCAAATGCTAACGGGTAGCCTGTATTACCGTACAGTGAACTTTACAGACAACATCTAAACTGCTCTATTTACATTTGGAGCTTTTCTTATGTATTGTTTGTTTCTTATATATAACAGACGATTCAACGAGATGCGTCGTAATCGTGTCGCAGATCTTGCAGAGCACGTTTCAGAGTCTCTCTTTGCCATTGTGCCAATTTTCTCAATGGCAGATGAGCGCGACTTGACATTGTCGTGTTGAGACCCGCTGAACTATCGCTTAACAGCGTCGTACGTAGTAATACAGCGGCTTCAAATCTGAGCTGTTTAGCGGAATCATCTGCAAAATTCTTAAGTGGTCGATTCCTCACTAGCTGGGTACCATAAGCCACCATATTGCTAGAAAGTCTATCTTCTTCCAGACACTCCATCTATTTACAATAGCGCAACAATTCTTCGTGGACGCAAATAGACTTGTTCATTTGTGGTTCCAAAGAAAATACAGTACCGTAGCACGACGTACTTTTCGTGGACGCCACACCCATGAATTAGTTTTCCCGTAATAGGCGTATAGTCGGAATCGAAAAGTAGTCAGTGATTGCTTTTGCGGTGACTTCTTTGTTGAACAATGGTCGGCGTTTCCTCGCTAGAGAAGAATCGTCGCTTGTTACCAACGGAACTGAGGAACAAATGAGTTTGAAGATTTTATCGGCGTCAAGCAATATGTACGTGACTCATACCTGAAGTCTTCATAAATGATCCGCGACTTCATAACCATACCAACATAAAATTTGCTTCGAAATGGTCTCAGAGTCATTGAAAAATATATTTTTTGATGCTATCCATTATCTGTGAAACTCGGATTGCTCATTTTCTACGCTGAAATCTGCTTGTGCTTCTTGTGCGCCTGCAGGTTCACTTACAATTCCGTATCGGTTTGGAGTAACCAAAGAAGCTCATTGGTCTGTGGTGCTTCACCGAGCTTGAAGGTGATTGCCGCTGAAGTTTCGCCACCACTGTGATTTTTGTGTACATCATTTTTCAAACGGATTTTCATCTAGTGACGTCACTTTTCAATAATCGTATTCATAAAATTGCGCGTGACCATGCAAAAAATTGGAAAGGACCTTTTTCAAGTTGGACTAAAAAACACGAAGTGTTTTGTTTTTATCCAAATAGGACTACTCTTCCACGTTGGCGACTCAAAGAATACCGCTCAGAAAACCTAATTTGTTTAGCGTTTTGTGAGAAAAGCCGTCACTTCTTCAGGCCGTATAGAAACAGATTAAGCCAATACACGCGAGACCGGAATGAAACTTCGCAAAGCCTTACACAAATATAACGAAAAAAGACATTACTAGATACTTTCAGATAGTTTCAAAAGTGCTCCGAAGCCAAAGAAGTTCTTTTCAAATAATGTGACAAATTGGTATAACCTTTTTTCTTACAAAATGTATGTATATGAGAAAAGACTACATAATTTTTATTGGAACTGTAAAAACATTTATTGCTTGCCTGTACACCTTATTGTTATCTATATGCCCCTGTATGGGTAATTGCTGTCTGTTGATTGTACATGATCCCCGTTGCCAGACAGGATCAGAGAGTCCCTGGTAGTTGTAAAAACATTGGCCATAGCAATAGGAGGAAGAAGGTCACGCTTGAAGGCAGCAGAACCCCACTGGATCCGACAGATGCACCCGTGGTGGCGCAGTGGAAGTGTTCGGATGAGAACTCTACCAGCGGCAAAGATCTTAAAAAAATACAAAAAGAAAGTTATATGTCAAGATCCGTCTTTCTCTCACATTGCGTTTGTGAGGTCAATGCAGAAATCATACGCTACTTTTTTCTTAATTAAAAAACGTTTAAATACTTAAATAATTTGGCTATTTGCAAAGTAGCTCAAGTAGATTTAAGTCATCGGAACAAAACAGCCATTAGGTGTTGGCTCTTCGAAATGGCCAAATTCTAACCCAAGTTGTACCAGCTTTGTATCTAGCAGTTAGCGTTATGTTTCGGCGATAGTGATTTGTAACAGAACGATGGATAGCCAACTTTTCTTTGCTGTACTACTCCAATTCCATTCTACATTTTTCTAAGAAAATGCCCTACTGCGCTCGCACTTAGTGATCTTCGTAGGCATGTAGGAATAGAAATTCCGTTAGCTACAAAAACGAGCCTCGCTCTGAATGTTCAGTCCAGAACAATGAAGATGCAAAGATTCATATTGTATAATTGACCCATTCGTTTTGTGAAGGTGTTCGAAAGTAGGCTGCACGATGACTAGTGAGCGTTCCGTTTTCTGTCAGACCAATGCTCTCCGATGTTTACTCAAATAATAATGATCCGAAGAATTTAGTTTACAGAACGTCAATGTTCAAACGAAATTATAGTTATATATAAATGTCTCAGATACAATCGGATGTGATCATTACACTTCGATAAAGGACACTTCGGTACGGAGTAGAGCTATTGAGCTTGGTACGGGCGAACTACTCCATGACGTTTACCTTAACCCTAACGCCGTAATCGTTAGAAAGCTAAACTGCTAGTTCCAACGAGCAACTCCTTTGTCGTGATAACACCAACGCGTAAAGTAATCCCCGTTTAAAAAGCTTACATCTAGATTATATTTCTGTATATATTATTCTGTATTATATTATACGACACGTGTGTAACAGGAGATATTTGCAAAGGGTAATGGCTTTTTAATAAAAAGTAAAAGAGTTGGACATTATGTCACTATTGGTAGCGTATTCAAATGCACTAATTTTTTTTAAATGTTTTTTTTTGAAGTTAATGATATCGGTAGCAAAACTTTTAAAGTCAAAGACGGATACGTTACTTTCCGTTTGGCAGCAGACAGGTGGATTGTCGCGCTATATGATGCAATTGTAACGCGGTTGCAGGCTCAAAACGTTGTACTTTGACGGTTTCCCGTAGCCAACGGCGCAGCCATTGTGAAAGCCACACAAGGCCACAGTCACATCGAAATGGATTATCTTCCAGACGAAACCCACCTGGGAGAAAGTACTGAATTAGGATGGCACACAGATAATCTTGTACATTCACATAAATAAATAGTAAACATGTCGATTAAGGCCAAGGTTTGCGGGACTCAAACGATACATTATTAATCTACCCAACGCAGAGAAACATTTATTTACGCGGATCGAGCAAACCAATTTGCCAGGGTAGCGGTCCTAAGATGTACCATTTTTCACAATAATACAGACATTTTTAAATAGGACCGTATATATTCGATACCACAATTTCTATCTACAAGTCAGTATCAGGCTGAAATAAACCAGGTGATTTGTATGCACCCTTTATTTCTCAGTCGAATTCATTATATATCTAAACTTGCCCAATAAAGAAACCTTGAAGCAGTATTATAAACCTTCTATATTTGCGACTCAGAGAACTGATTTTATGGGTTGGATTTATAGGCTTGCTATTTGCCGGAAGGTGGTAGGTAAGGCATCGGTTTAGGACATCAAAATACACTTCGTGCTTCGAACAGCACGGCAAAGAAGAGCAGATATTCAGCCTTTTTCATACATGTCCTAGAAGAAGCAATTTTTTCGTTATCATCTCAGTGGATTTAGTATTATTCTCAACGATTATAACAGCTGTAACCCTCAGCCAGGTTTTGCGGCGGACCTTCATCGCATCTGTAGCTGTGCGAGGCATGAAAATTATTTCCTTCTATGATTCGCAGGGTGCATTCAATAAACACATAAATTGGCCTGATCGACTATCTGTAGCAAGGTTTGCGAAGGTGATGGCTTGTTAGATACGCGAAACGTCGCGGAATAGCGAGGCTACAGAACGTATATTTCAGGGAGGCCATTTACTATTTCGTTCTATGCAGGCCAAGAAAAGCAAAAAAAAGAAAAAGGTTCCCCTCTCCAAAAACACTCGATTGGCGGACGCGGTTGAATATGCAGGCTGAATAGGCTAGAAAGTCGAATAATTTGAGACGAGGAACTGCTCCTCTCGAGTCGAAATGGTAGCAAGAATATGTGTGAGTAACGTTAGAGCTTCCCAAAAAACAGACACTGCCTGAATACGGCTCTAATCGGAGCCGAGCGTTTCTCCGGCAATCGGCCCTGTCCAAACTGAAGCGCGACGGGTAAATGTAGCGGCGGGAGCGGCCACGTGCACATATAGAGAAAGGTTGTGCCAGAAGGAAGATCAGGATGAAACAAAAAAAAAAAAGAGAGAAAATGTCTCGGGAAAATGAAGATATCATACCTGAGTAGATGGTAAGTCTCAAACTTTAATAGTTATGTTTAACTCAAACTTGACATACATTTGGCTTATATTAGCAGCAAAAACGAAGGAAAAGGTAAGAGGGAAGACAGTGTGACAGGTCTTGACCTCCCGCAAGAACGAACCTGCTAGAAATTGGGTGCTCTTGGAATATGACATCCTTTTGGAGTCGAGCACGCGTGGTGAGATGCTTTGCAGGAGGTTGGAGCGGAGATCGAGCGTAAGAAAGCGCACATCTGTCAGGTATCTAGACAAGAAACGTAAAATGGCAGAAAAAAGATCTTATTAGCGTGTGCTTCCTTAAGAAACGCGTCGCGCTTTGATATACTCCTGTGCGCTTAGTCAAACAGATGATAACAGACAACACCTATTATGTAACCAATAGAATGTTTGCATTCGTAGCTTTTAATACGTACGAACAATAGATAAGTTTTCCGTGCTTATTAAACATTTCAGCGTCTTCAAGAACACTCAAGAGGCAGTGAAGAGTAAGTATACAAGCACGGTTGGTCTTCACATTAAAACATTGCATCGCATATAGTGTGCATGCTAAATAAAGTTCTCAATAGCCATCTGAATTTTCTTTATAATTCTTTCTAAGTGCCATTCCTCTTGAAGTAAAAACCAAATACCGTAAAATATGAATTCATTTGGTAATAGTTCGACGTGCTTCTCCATAATATTTGTATTTAAATGGATAAACTAAATTGATTTTATCTAATGGTTTGAAAGTAAAGCCGCGATGCGTACTAACCGGAGAAGACCATCAGGCAGCTCCATAACTGAGGTATGTCGTATACGAAGTACCAGCTCGTGAATGTTTTCGAGTCCAAGAAAGGCGTCCGGAAGTATTGACCTTAAAGATGATCCTAAAGAGACAAAACAGCCTGTGATGACGATGATGATTTTTCTTATTCTCAAATTTTTTGAAGGCATTTTTTGTCTGTGTGTGTAAGGCAGTCTAAAGCATCTGTCTTTGTCGCAGTGATTTATTATATTGTCTACTCTAATGCTATGAGTCTGCGAATATTGGTTCGCTTTCTCATTGGAACTTGCACAGCAATTCCAATGCGGCCAGCATAAAAGATGACACTTAGCTAAACTATAAGGCAGTCTAATAGAACTTATCTTAGACATTCTATTGAACCACCCATGCGCTCTGGATAAGTTTAGACATCGTAACAGTTGAGAATGTGATCTGGTTCCGTTGGTAAGTTGTCGTACTACCAATTTATATAATTAACATATTGAGGAGCGGGGAACAATCATGCAAGCATCTTTAGGAACGAAGAAATTGCTGAGCGGTTGACTCGTGTCAAAGCGCGCGGTAACGAACAGAACGGACTTAGTGATGTGACACTGTCTTTTGATAAGTTCGAGTAATTCTACGCAATCAATGCGACACTTTCATTCGATATTCCTAGTTTTATTTAAGGACCAACTAGGCTTCATGCTGTCCCAGGTATTCCATCTCTCCGATATGATATAATGATGTGATGATCTCTTTAGGGAATAAAATCGATAGCAATTTCACTTAAGCCCTACTTTGGATTCTGCGTTCTAATGCATGCGTCCCTCAGGACACACGCGAATCGAGTACACGCTATGCCGACTGGTAGATCGGTCTTGACTGAAAGTGCGCATGACGCGTCATCCATAGAAAGGGTTTGGTGGAAATAACGGATATAATCTGCTCTTGACAATTGTTATTCTAAATTAACACAGCCAACGTAAAGTCTATTAATGATAATAAGTTATTTGAGTTTTTAGTATCCTCTGAGAAGTACATTAGCAGCTATTATTAATGAACGTCTACGGATCAACGTGCATATTGCTACCAATTTTGGTTATTAAGTTCCAGTAAGTTAGCTCTACAAAGTCTACTTAAAGACAGAATGTAAACTATAGGAAACAGCTTTTTCAGTAGCATACAAAGTGTGGTGAGCTCAATCAAAGGAATCAGGGACAGAACGAAGTGTATCTTAATAAAATCAACGTCTATGCTCAATTTAGGCCTCTGGACTAGTAAAAGAAAGTTGTTCGAAGCGAAGCTTGCGACCCATCGGTCGTACTCCGGGTTTACATTAGAACTATCTCTCTAAAAATTATAATCGTTCAGCCACATCTTAATTCTGGGCCTTGAAATGAATTTTCCGCATCACCAGTTCAACTTCTTATGAGCCGCTGACATGGCCCAGTTTTCTCACAAAAGTGGACCCAGACAACGGCAATTTGTCGATAGAACAACCAAACATTTCACGAGGGGTCAATATGTCTTTTCGCAGGCATAATTATCAACGAGTAAAACGTTTTTTTTGGGATTGGAGGGCCACGAAATGAGCGATACAGGATTATATTAGATAGATTTTTCTTTTTTTTTTTGGCCCATTGAGTTTTCATTGGTGTGGAACGATGCGATTCCGAACGTACGTTCCATTCAAGTAAAGACACTGACGTAGTTTAACTTATAATCCATGGGAAGTGGAACGCATAATTGTTGGAACTTGTCATTCCGTTAAGTTGCGTGCTTCGGAAGCAAAATCTAAGGAAAGCATCAGAGGCAGGAACCAGGGAGCCAACTATGAGCAATTAAACAGGATAACAATGGAATTCGAAGATGATAGTACCTTAAACGTTAAACCAAAACCTTCGTAATTTTTCTTATTTTGAAATATATTTGTGTTGCTCTACAATACGAAGTGAGATTTACCTAGAAGTTAAAAAAATTTTACTTAATCCGCTGCAAAGTTATTTAAACTTGCACATAATTTAATAGCTAATTTCGAAACCACAATAATTTAAATCAACTACTACATATAAAAGAAACCATAGGTTGTTGACTTGTTGTGGCATTAACATTCTTGCTTATCTGAACTTGTTTAAAACCAGTATATCACTGAATGTGAAGCGAGTGCTTCATTTTTTTGTTTATTTGAGTACACCGTCGATTCGGTGTATATATGGGGCACATATATATAGATAGCAATCTAAAATTTATTTCAGGTAAGTCTTACTTATAAACTCGTGTGTAGTAGAATATCACTTCGTTAACTTAGTATTTGCTGACGGCATATCTGCTATTTTCTCTAGCAACAACATTCTCTCAGTGGAATCAACTAGACCAGTCAGAGCTGACTACCAACGTTGCCATATCAAAGTCCTGCCGTATGCCCACTCATGCAAGAATACATTCCCTCTGGGGTGTATCGTGTTGTGACAGCTACTGTGGCGCTTCTGCGCGTACGTTTCTATTGGGCGCAGTGTTCTAAAGGAAACCGAATGACGGTCTCAGGAATCGACAAAGCCCTTCTCTTGGCTGTTGGAAGGTAAACCCGCCGGGCAATCGACTCTGAACAATACAACGGGCCTTCGAACTGGTTGCCTGTAGTAGAAGCACCAGCAGCAGTAGAAACCGTAATATTACTATCGTTTTGCTGTTGCTGGCACCCTACGCGGCGAAGTGATCTGGTCTCGCTGGTTCCAGCACGTCTGGTAACGGCGGCGAACGTGGCCGAAGAATCTACCTGCCTACAGCCAATTGTAGAACGGTGCGAACCAATGAGACCTGGCCTGGATTCGCCGGAGCGGCTACGCCGCGTAAATCCCGTGTATGGAACCGTTCCAACCTGAGTCGTCGCGAGTCTGAGAGACAGGGCTGTTGTCTGGCAGACCCCGTAGAGGAGCAAGTAGGTTCGTAAAGGTAAGTAGAGGGTAATCTTGCAGCAGCAGCAGCAGCACCGAGACCCGAGGCAAATACCAAAACACACAAGGCTCTCACGTGTGTAGCCAATGTAATACTGTATCGTACCGGGGAAGGGCTAACGATCGAAGCTAGAATTATTTTGTAAGTATATACGGTTGGAAAATACGCAGTGACTCCACCCCATACGGACGAGTGAGAAAATAGGCACGCGGGTCATAGCTACACATAAAGAAGTGCCGGAACGAACGACACATCTGCATGGCTGGCTTATCGAGGACCCAAGCTCAGGAAGCGCTCAGGGCTTGGCTGATACACCATGCACATTGAATCGGCCTTCTCAGCTTTGATTTGTCCTTTCAGTAGGTGTCTGGATGCGTGTATATCCACTGTCTTGTGACGTGCAAATAACTGCACGTCGGCTGGATCACTGCTATTTCTATAGTGAAGATGTTCATTTTCGCATGAGCGAGCAAAAATGGTAGCCGTGCAGAAGGCCTGCTGCTGAACAGCAACCTGACTTGGTTATCAGAATTGACTGTCTTCCTACACACTGGAATTTAGACAGTTTTCGGCGACATCGGGACCGGCAGTGTCACCGACCCTTCCCAATCGAGCAGCAGCCCAAGAATACGATACGTTCCCCTAGTCCACACTTATATAATATTAATGCAGATCTAATTGACGTATAGCAGAGAACCAGTAGGGGATGCATCGAATCGTTCCACCGCATTGCTAACAGCCATCTGTTTAGAATTTCAAATGTTATTTTCGGGCATTGTGTCCAACAACGGCTGAAAAGGTAGATATGTCACAAGGTAATAACATTATCTGACATGACCCAGCGTTTAGGAACAGCTCATTGAAATTCGAGCGTGTTTCCGCATAATTGGCATGAAAGTAATTTTCATATGTTAAGTTATCAATTAATTAGCTACATCTGGGCGCAGCTTAAGTCGATCATGTACGGCCAGTCACTGACACACTTGAAACGATTTTATCTTAAAAATATGGCCGCTTTAATGGGCCCCCCACTTCTCGAAAGTATGTTAACTAACAATGCTGCATACTTCCATAATATCTTGTATATTATACATTAGCGATTTTGTCTAAATTAGAGATAGTACAACGCTCCAAGTCAGACTGGTTACGGATCTGCAATGCCTCAAGGGCAACAATGAAAATATTCTAAATCATTCAAACTGGAGCTTGTTGAAATTAATCAGTGCTCTTAATTTGGCGATACGACCTATACCTGACAGATCACTCATCAGAGCCTCGATTTTTACATATCTTGAAATATTTTAGCGTAGCATGGACCGTTGAGTCGTTTCGTAACCCGAAAATTATTGTTGCCTTCAATAATGCATAAATAACGTACGCATCATGACCAACTACTACCTGTTAAACCTTTCAGTATACTGTTCCTATATATCCTTTAGATCTTCGAAAGTACCTGTCACTTGAAGTTCTCGTAACTTTGTGGTTGCAAAAGCCCACTGGAGTTGGTAAGAGAGAACTGGCTCTTCCACCTCAACAGTTACGTGGCGTAGAGCTAACGAATCGGAAAGTAATTCTTGCAGTCGCAGTGATCGGATGCCTTTGTTGTACGTTGACAGTTTTAGTGATGATAGCGCTCTGCAATAGTATATATATATATATATATATATATATAACTTACACTATACTATAGATATAATAACCAATAAAGTTAAGGCTCATCCAAAAATAAAGACGAATTGCTGATATATAAATAGTGATCACTAGTGTTTTTGTTGATAAGAGTCATAAAATGAAAGAAATTAATTTTATTTAATGTAATAGCTGAAAAGTGCCTTTGGATTGTGTTTGCTATAGGCACGGTTTGAAAAAACTCGCTACACTGGTCCTGGAAGACCGTAATCCCTTTTGAAAAATACCGATATAGGCTCAAATCTGTGGCAGATATAACAGAAAGAATTATCATCGACCTACTTGAGAAGCTTGACCATGTTACATTTCCACATACAATGAAGATATAACGCTTTTATGATTGCTGATAAAGTCGAGGCCTGGAAAAGCTTACATTAGGATACGAAGTTTGCATAAAGTCCTTACACATATGTTTAATATATTCAAGTGGCTATGATTGATATTACGTTCATTTTTGGGCCTATTGACATTACTTACTTGAGATTGTGCAGACACCGTGGATCGAGATTAGTTAGGCTAAGATTTCGCATGTCGAGTTCGCTTAGATGATTCAAACCTCGAAAAGAATGTAGTGTTAACACTTCGAGGGGGTTCGAGTTAATCCGCAGACGGGTGAGACGTGGCACCTTACGCCAAATCAAGTTCGAGATTTTATCGATCGCGTTACCCTCAAGATTGAGTTCGTGCAGTTGATCCGCTGAAAAAGCTTTAAGCAACGAGCTGAGATTTTGAGCTCTGTTATGCGACAGATCGGCGACGCGTAGAGACGGGGCGTGGACGACATAACGAGACACCAATGTTGTATTAGCTAGATTCAGTTCGGCCAGTAACGGTTCGTCGAGGGTTACCGAACGAACATTTGAGCCCGATACGTCGAGAACGAGTAGACCTCGGGGTAGAGACTGGCTGGACACGTTTTCTAAATGAGCGAACGACATTAGGGACACATTGAGTACCTGAAGCTTGCTGGGCGCCGACTGCTCTAATGATGCCACGGTGGGGATCGGGACGTGAGCCAGCCGAGTCGCTGAAATATCCAACGATGAAAGCGCCCTCAGTTCAGCCCCACTATTGCCGAACTTTTCAAGAGGGTTAAATGATGCGTTGAGCATCTGCAATGATGGTGGAAGGGCAGTGTGCTCAATTTGACGCAGTTGATTTCGCGACAAATCAAGAACGCGCATCATCGGCCAGTGATCGGCGTTGCTAGGTGATGATGATGATGATGGCGGCAGCGGCAACGAATCGGACGCTGGGCCTGTTGATTCTACAACACCACTGGGGCCAGCAATTGCGGCGGTGGTTGTCGTCAAATAGTCTTGTGCGAAGACTTCGGCCGAGGGCAGCGACTCAAGTCCATTGCCGCGCAAATTGAGTACTTCGAGCGCCGGTGAAAACACGCTAAGATTGGCAATAGCACCAGCAGAAAGTTGGTTTTCTGAGAAATCGGCTATGGTCAGCTGGCTTAAAGGTACATCACAAATTGCAAGCTCCTTGAGACGGTTATTTGAAGCGATTAACTGCACAAGTCGTGGCATCTTGGACCACACTTCTGACGTAATCCGATCGACGCGGTTGTTCGAGACGTCAAAAATACGAACATCGACAGTTCGGTTCTTTTTGTTAGTAAATATATTTTGTATCTGATTATTTGACGCGTTGAGAAATAGCCGACTGCCAGCGTCTTCGAGCATATCCAAATTCAGATGCTGTATAAGATTGTTGTCAAGATGGAGTCTTTGCAGACTCGGCAGTTTGTAAAATGCATAACATTGGACTCCCCTCAAGCGGTTCGATGAAAGAATAACGCTTACCAACGAGCGTAGATCCGAAAACGCGTACGATTCTATTTCCCTTAACGGGTTTCCAATAAGAATTACTTGTTCCAAGGATGACACATTTTGCAGGACGTTACTTCGCAGATAATGGATGCTGTTGTAGCTCAATGATAAACGAGATAGCTTTGATAACGTTGATATTGCAGGTACAGTGTTAAGATCGTTGCCCTCGAGGTCGAGATTAGTCACGGAGGCGGCAAACGGTTCAATATGGTATAATCTATTGTAATCGATCTGAAGTGATTTTAGTTTTTTAAGAGGAGCTAGTAATTTGTGAACATTGCGCACAGCAATGTCGCTGGCTAAAGTCGATGATATCTCCAACGCCTGCAGATTACCCAGTGCACCGAAAGCAGATCCATCGTAGTAGTGAATATTATTGAAAGAGAATTTGAGCTCTTTCAAACTTACGAGGTTCCGCAGGGCGTGTTTTGTGATCACCTTAATGGCATTATTCGATAGACTCAAACTGCGTAAGTTTACTGACCACTTTGTGAAGTCGTGCGACGTCAGGCGTTCGATCAGATTCGCCTGAAGGCTGAGACGCACCAAATCTGTTGTACCAGCAAAGGCTGGCGGAATTGCAGATAACTGATTGTAGGACAAGTCCATTACCTGAAAGACGCACCATTATTTTGGTCATTGTTGAATTCTCCTCTGAATGCTCCTCTCGTTTAGGGGGCTCCGTAATGAAGAAACGCATTTCGCATAATCTATTCGGTACAATGTAGCGTGCATGTAGCCTGGTGAAGCAGCCCACCTGGAGTGTTTTGAAGAACGCTGGATAAGAAGCGCCCCCTGACGCCACCGGCTCAAAGGCACTCAGGAGGTTTCCTCGTAAGCTGAGAACTGTGAGACTTCGCAAGTCGGAGACGCAGGCCGGCAGTGATGAAAACTGATTCTCACTTAAATCGAGAATCAGAAGGGATTTTGCTATGGAGCCTAACAGGAAAAATGAAGGGAACGCCCTACGTGAACCTTATTGTTATGATTAAATAAAATCATGTAATATTCCATGATTTCATCTAGTCGTTATTAGGGAGGTTGTAATAAGTGTCGTATGGGTTGAAATGTGATTCCACTGTATGCAGACACACACAAAAAAAAACAGCTGAAGCTAACGGAGAAAAAACACTAGCCTTAAAATATAAGATAAACCTGTTAATCTCTAGTTTGGTCTATTTTGACAACGCGATATAAAACGTTTTCTTTTTTTTTGCACTATTACAACGATCAAGAGCGACTATATCAATTTGGCCAATCCTTCGAAAAGTGTAAATAAATAAATAAAAATCTTATTCTTTGCGCAAGGATTTGTAGTTTCTAACACTTTATTGTCACGTAATACAATTTGGAAACACTTCTTAGCTTCTGGTCCACTTTAATACATTGATACAATGTACAAATGTTAACACCGCATAGCCAAACCATTGTATGCTTCTTCTTTCAACGACAAAAATCTAAGGGATAATTTATTTTCTAAGCAATTGCTCGACGTGTGTCGAACCGTTTGACACTGCCAGCCGTTAACGATAGAAAAAAGAGCTGTCGTAAATTATTCTAAAGCGACCGCTTAGGGTAAGCGAATCGACGGGACTCTATGATCGGTGGGATGGGGGGGTGGGGGTCTTACCATTAAATGTGCTTTCAGGGAGTTGCATGAGACGGTTAGAATTCAAGAACAGCTTTCTGAGACGCATGCCTTCGAATGCCGCCCCGCTTATCGTTGAGATAAAGTTATATTCGAGGTGCAGTGTTTGAAGATGCTCGCAGCTAGTTGAGTTCGCTAGGCCGATGCAGGGCGCATCAAGCTGCCGTAACGAGCCATGCGACAGATCCAAGACCTGGACAGTCCGGCCAAGGTGCCACCATTTTGGTAAGTGCTTGAACACATTATTGCTCAAGGACAATCGTTCGAGCGAAGCTAGCTTGTGGAGAATATGGCCTGGCGCCGCGTTAATTATATTATTCCCAAGGTTTAGAGCTCGCAATCCTGGCGGAAGTGTATTGCCCTCAATGTTGAGGATCTGATTGCCGTCGAGGTCGAGTGTGACGAGCGAGTCGGGCAGACAGTCCGGACTAATCGTTCGAATATAGTTTCCTGACATAAATAAGGTTGAGATATTGGTGTATCGGAAACCTTCAGGCAGCTCTGTGAAATCGTTGTGTTGGAGATTGACCCACTGTAACGCCCGCAAACTTGTTAGGTCTGGCAATGCTACAAGACGATTATCACTGAGGTCCAGGCTAGATAACGAGCTCTCACTCCCTTTAAATGCTCCTTGTGATATATTGTAGATTGAATTTTTGGGCAGACTAAGTGTTACCATTTGAGTAGGGCTCCAATCAAGCTGTAACAAACCCGATCGGCTAACCACGATTTGACTGAACTCGTTCTCCCGGTGAATGAACTGGGGTCGATGAAATATATCTGTAAAAACATACAAAATGATAAGACAACATACACTTATTAGGATACAAATCATTGATACAAACGTTGCGATTGCGTAAGTTATTGATAAGCGATGGGCTGGTGAGGTCCCCGGCTATTAATCATATAGTCTTTGCTTTGACCAACAACTAAAAGTTATATAAATTCTTTATTTTAGCTCACTGCAAAGTTCGCTTTGAGTATGGTAACGTTTCAAATTCCTAAATATATTAGAATTTAACCCATACTCTGCCACCGGCTTGATTGCAGCCCTGACAATAAAAACTGTCATTATATGTAAGAAACAAATGTTATTCATATTGTTTCTTAACTGTATAATTTAACTAGTAAAATCCTCGAGTTTATATTAAAAGCGTACCGTAAAGAGCGTATGCTGTATCTCGCAATGTATACACTTCTAAATGATTCAGTCATAGAAAGTTATATTAGAGGTACATAAGTAAGAAGGACGTAAGTTAACATAACTTACGTTCATGTCAGAAAATGCGCAGTGGGCGCGCAGCTATCCGTCGTGCAGGCAAATTAGATCCAAAATTGTAAGTTGCCATCTTTGCGTGCGGATGGCTTGCATGCAAATAATGAAATAGGCAAATGTGTTTAACAAATGCCGAAGGATATTCTGTTTAGACAATCTCAGTCGGCTATTCTAGGGAGACCATCAAACTATCTTTAGTACAATCAGATGAGAACAGTAACTCGCTGAACGCTGCTTTGACCGCGCGTATCGACGTGAACTGAAATGCGTCACCACGAGACCTGAACTATGCGGACGTAGCTTTCTGTTCAGAAAGTAATAAGAAGTTATATTTTGCAAAATATCTTTAGCTAAATGCAAACAGAGGTTAAAGCACAGCCAGGGACAAGTAGCTTAAATGATGACCATCACAAAAGCAGTTATTTCTAAATCAGGTAGCGAGTAAGTGGGGCGGTAGCAGTACATTGGGATGATTTTTGATGTGAGATTTGTCGTAGCAGGAGCGCGCGCGCCCCCATCCGCTATTTCTGTTACTACAAGAACGCCGTTCCTTGTATAACAAAAATATAAAAGCCCATCATGGCAGAGATCTGTGCTCGGGTATACTTGTTAAACTAGTAACAGTGCAGTAGCATTGTTTACCAGAACGGGAAGAGTATGAAAAGAAAAAGAGATGCTTTTACGGAAGGTGTAACATGTCTGGGTTTAGCATTGCTCGATGGGTGACGAACATTTCGGACGCATGCCGTATACCAATAAACGCAAGCAAAAACTTCCCGAGGGCAATAAGGGCAAGGCATTGGAGGGGTATAATTCCTTTCTTGAGTTCTTCTGATTATGCGGTAGCGACAGAAACGGATTTATAAAGATCATGGACATAAACAATGACTCGTTTGCTCACGATTCAGAAAATCACGCATACGAGAAACTTAGTCCAGGATTTGTGACCTGTGAGTTTGTTTTGGGACAAGCTGGCTTGCTGCACGGATTTGAATCCGGTGGATTATTATGTATGATAAAATTAAAAGCTAGCGTATTTCAGCGTAATAATGTCGATTTGCTTCTTTCGTTAATAGGAGAATATTAAAAGATACAGGTAGAGATATCTTGACGTAAGCGTGTGCGCGGTGCTCCAGTCCTGATAAGAGCGAGTGGCAGCTACGTGCAATAAACATGTCTCTTAGAAATGTATTGTAAACACATGAAAAAAAATAAATATCTATTTTACATGGATGAGGCCACCAGAACTGCCTATATATCACAGCTAGTATCAGTAGCTCTGGTGACCACGCTAACTGCAACACTGATGATAACTGTCACGATGATAATGATGATTATGACGACGACGACAACGACGACGACGAGGAAGAGAGGCAAACTTCGTAATGATGAATTGTGATCCATCTGCGATATTGTTTCCCTTTGAACAATTGGATTAAGCTGTCTTAATCGAACCCCCGGTGCTCTGCACAGCATTGTATAGTCAGCGATACGCGACCCATCTAA
Organism: Varroa destructor; assembly: GCF_002443255.2. NCBI lineage: Eukaryota > Metazoa > Arthropoda > Arachnida > Mesostigmata > Varroidae > Varroa > Varroa destructor. Next base: position 34,504,169 of record NW_019211458.1, on the reverse strand, counting down.
GTGCCACTGCAAAATTTGTCAGTGAATACAAGCTTACCCAGTACCGAAGCGGGAAAGGCGGCGAGCGAATAAACGGTCTGTGCTCAAGATAACCCACGAACGCAGAAACGCCGCAGGCTACACTGAACCAACCTTTCTCCGAGACAACACAGGGGTGAGGTAGGTGGTCGGAAAAGCTTGCTAGTTTTGTCTTATCGTTATGGGCTATAGCTGCTTCAATCATTGTATGTTTCAGGAAAGGTACCTTTTCGTAAGGAATATTTTACGATCTAGAACATATCACCAGAGCGTTAGCTGAGTTGGCACTTACCAGTGAATCACTCAATTTGACAAGAATAGATGCGTGCATGTTGCTCTTATAAAGAAAATTTTGAATTGCTCGTTGAGTGTCGTAGCTGTGGCAGGATGTAAGGTATTGCGTAAAAAAGGCAAAGTCGGAAAAAACAGCTTTTTACTCTTGGCAAAGCGTTTCTATCTATATAGTAGAATAAACGTGGGCATTACGGTGGCGTCTAACGCTACAACCAGTACGCTCTTTGTGCGCTGGCCCAGCGTCGAGTTGAATACAACAGACAGGCGCGGGGAATTATTTGCATACAGCAGCCGCCTTGCTGACAGGGCGTTATTCAAATTTTACTTCACTTTTCGATGGACTCCTTCGGTTACGCTCATCGAAGACACTCTCGCCTGTGTGCTCAACGGCCAAGAGGCTGAAGGAATCGGACGCGCGAGCCTTTTTAACAAGTTTTATACCGTAGCTTTTCTACTACCGCTCGCTTTCTCTTTCTGCTTTTATCCCTATTCTGTCGTGTGCTGCTTCTCTACGCTGTTTCTATGCATTGACATTTTATAGAGCCATCCTGAGCAGTCCCCCCCCCCCCCCCTGCTCAGACGTCCTCGGTTCCCACCAGTGGACGCATGGAAAGCTTCAAGCGCGGGCTTTACCCTACGAATGCAGGACAAAAAAAGTAAGCAGGCGATAAAGGTACCTGCGTCACTTGTGCAGATCCTAGTTACAGCAACGGCTCGATTTCTAGGAGCAAAGGAAGGACCTCCTGCTTTTAGTAGGAGTGATTCTCTTTAAATTTGATGCTGCTTGACACCTATGAGATGTGGGAGAAGTGCTGGAACAAAGTACCTATGTATGATTTTCCAGCCTCTGGGAATTATTAAAGGAAAGAGTACACGTTAAGTGCAATTATGCTTAGCTTGATTTTTTGCCTTCTGCTTTTCGTTTGTTCTCTGTTGTTATTTATCTAACCTGTGCTTTATGTATTTCGAGCGAGCGTATTGGGAAGTAGCTGAGTTTCACGCGTCGATGTGGCCTTGCCTTATAGGGCTTACATGTAAGGAGAAGCCTAGATTTTTATAAAAGCACATCGTATACAAGACAACAGCAAGTACTATTTATTGCTAGAAACAAAAATAATTCTGTGATGGATAAAACTGTCGTTGTTTTCAGTGCAAACTTAAAAAATCTGCCCCGAAACAGCGGTCGGTGGCCGAAACTTGTACCATACCTAAAAATGTAAACAAGTCGCATAGCGTCTTGGGATGCGTCAATTAACTCAAGATAACTTGGAAAGTTTTCACGCTTAAGAGCGGTAACACATCGTTTACGAAAACTATTGTTTTAACGGTTATATAAGGCTGAACAAAACCCGATTCATAGTGTATTTCGCCTGTTATGTGAATAGCGGAGTTGATGAGGTATTTCTATCAGAAAAGGGTCTTCTTTTGATGAACACTCTATTACTGTTTCAACATTACTAGTCAATTTGAGCTCTTACTTCGATTACAGAAAAATCCCCCCAACTAATACATCGTATACTCATATAGCTTTTTTAATTAATTTTAATTAAAAATATCTGCTATAGGGCTATTTGGCTACTGATTCTAAGTTCGGCTGAATTAATTATAAGCTAAAATCATTAACTGGCCTTCCAAATCTATTGGAGGATTTGTCTGTAAATGCTCCATTATGAAACATGTAGTAGAGGTTTGTGGGTGGACATTGGCTAATTGACCTGGATTAGTATCGAACGCTTTCACTGCATTTCCAGATCGCTACGGTTAGAGCGGTCGTCATTTTACGAGCATGTTGTTACGCTGCTTCAAATCTCAGCGTAAGAGAAAAGGAAATAGAAAAAAAATGTTTGGAATTAATTGCTGCTTCTGTGGTTGCAGTCCTGCTTTATAGGTTAATTGGAAAAGTCCCAGAAGAGGCCAGCGGGAAGACTTATATCAGTCGGAGTCTTAACGGGGGCGAGGCGTAAAAATAGGTGATTCCGAGAATTTGTTCGCATAAAATATCGCAAAAACAGAATGCCAGTATATCAGCACACAACTCAACAGTTGTACTTCTGCATTTTAAACTTTAAATAGGAATAATCTTTTCGAACGAAAAGAGGTTTATCTTAATAGATGCTCTAGAAGAAACGCTCTTTGCTCTGTGGGCTTCTGGCAATAATGTCAGTTAATTAGACTGAATTATTTTAAATTTATCTTATTATCACCATTATTATACGGTATGTTACTACGATAAAACGCATGCACTTTTGACACCATACAGCCTCTGTGTGTGTGTTTTTTTTTTTTTTTTTTTTCGCGTTTTAACTTAGTAATAGCGAAATCAAGTTTAACGATAGATTTTATTTTTGGCCTAGTTATTGACTTCGAATCACTGCGTACTACAGTATTTTGGCTGGCCATTTTCCTTCAATAAATCATCAACAAACACCTGCTTCTTTTCAAGCGAGTTATAAGCTTTCTTCATTCTGAATGGACTCATTCATGTTATCGGTAATATTCGTCATTAATACTGAGAAATCTTTTTGAGGATTTATGTTCCGTTTGGATTCTACACGTAGAACGTAGCTACAGATTAATAACTATTTAAAAAAAAAAAAAAAAAAACTGGCTCAAATTTTGTTTGCAGAGTGTCAATGATCAACATGTAGGTTCACGAGGCAGGATTCACAGACAGTCGGCATCGGATACGGATCAAATGAGCTCGATATCTCATCTGCGTAAAGGCGGTCTCGCCTAGTTGGTCATCCTAATGCTATTTACAGAAAAACAACCCGCTCCTGTGCTATCGACGTCTCTATGATGGGCCCATAGGAATGAATTTCATAGAAAAAAAAAAATACAACATGTAAATCACTTCAATCGACCCTAATACTTCATTAAACAATTCAAATAACATTATTAGTATCATCATTATATTAGTGATAATTTTAGAATCATTATTATTGGCAAAATAAAATTGTCATCATTTTTTGTACATTCTTATTTTTGAGGTCTTCTATTGGTGTTCATGCTTACCTAGGTGCTGAAACTGGTAGTAACACTTACGCAACGGTGGAAAAATATTTCTGAATATAATAAAAAATTGAAGTGCAAAAGTATGAGTACTCACGAACGTATATGCGAATTGATCATCTATAATAAATCAAATGATCCACAAAGTCACTGAGTTCCAATGGGGAACATTGTGGCTGTGACTCGGCTGCGGTACTCGTCGTCCCGCAGCAAACGATATTCATACAAATTCATCACTGTCAACGCGTGTTTTCGCTGAGGATGGTAAAATCATTGTGTGTATTACTTGAGAGCGTTCATAGGAGCCGTTTTCCATCGAATAAAATTACCCATATTAGACAGACTGCAAGTACCGGCACTGACAGTAAGGAAGTTCAACTCTCGCTTTATTATTTCTTAAAGTAAATAAGATCGCTTCTATATGTCGGTGAGCGATAACGAGATCCTATAGGCTTTGAAGCTATGCTATATACAGTCCTTGAAGACGCCAGAGAGAAAAACCGGAAGTATCTACTTGTTGACGATCTTTAAGCGCCAACCTGACACACTCTTAGAAAAGGCACCGTACAAGTAATATAACTCAAGCAACGCCCGATTTGATTTTTGCAAAGATTAAAATGAGGAAAATCAAAATTTGGCGCGTCACTTACTCGTCCTTCGAAATTGTAGGCTTTACGTACTCGTATTTTAGCTTAGACCGATGTGATTTTCACAGGAACTATTAGAAGTATGAAGTATTTTGTGCTTGCTATATTGTTTATCAAATGACCTTGCTGTATAAATATGACAAATGCGATACAAGAATACTGAGCACTGATCGTTCTACCTACGTCGTTTTCGTTGTTATGCGGCCATTTTCGCAGAGAAGCACAAGAGCCCACTGCTAGCTTAGGACCATATTTGTGCTAAGTAGACTGATTTAGATAGGAGTTAGTTGTATATGTATACATAGCTTGCTTGAATGTTACGCACGTAGCTTTCTCACAACTGTGCTTCTAGCCTCTGCCCAGAAGCAGTGCAAAGGACCCATTGCCTTTCTACACAGAATGGCCAGCTACAGTTCGTTGTCCGCTTGGCCATACGAATGTGTGCGGGTGTGTAAATAAATTCAAATCGACATATTTTTCGCTCTACGGGACGTCCTGCCCTTGGCTATACACTGCCAACAGGCCCATCCACTCGACTCTGCTCTAACGGGAGCTACCGAACGAAGTGGAAACAAACAGCGGTCGTATAAATTAATTTAACTGCCCCCTGCTTTCGTATGCCCGCTCCGCTCTCACATCTATTAGTCTTAATTCGAATTTAAACTCGAAATTCGCGCGCGGGCTGGATCTCTTCGCTTTCGAAATAGTCCGTCCATCGGTTGCGTAGATACGCCAGCAGAAGGCGCTGAGCATGGTTGTCAGTCGAAAGATCTTGCTTTGTTTCCGGGTTGGCCGCCTGCGGCTTAGATATGTACGCATCCTTTTCCTTCACACCATAGATACGTTTAACACTATGGGCGCTTTCCGATACGACGTCCCACAGAGATCACGCACGATAGTGGTCAGAAGCCTTTCGAATGCCGACTCAAGGGGAGCGATACATACTGCGAGTACTTCAGCCGTTGATCGGTGATTCCTTGCAGTGCCTCCATTCGTCATGTTGTATAGATACTGTAACACGTACTTAGCTAGCGTTCGTAGTTAGAACAGTAAATATTAGCTGCATTTAACTAACGAATAGACATACTGCATAGCAACTTGCCTAGCGTTCTAGTAATAAATTCGCAGAGTACACCGGTATTAGTACAGTTGATTCCCATATGAGGTCAAACACGTTCAAGCTATAATAGAACTCTCCGAGTCATTGTCGGCATAGTAATCTTCACTACGTTTCTTCACATGGTACCCGCCTTTGCCCAACTGTCCCGGTCACAGTCATTCTTTTCCTTTCGCCATGTCAGCAAGCGGCCGACTGCCAGCTATTAAGCAGTACCTGCGAACGAGGCGCGCTGACATTTCGAGATAGGACAGTTACGCAGACAATAACAAGCTGTGTACAAGCACGTGTAAATCATGGGGATGGAATAACAGGTGAGTGCACACATGTGTACATATAGCATGCTTGAATGCTTGCCTTGTGTGAATGACGAGCCCGAGGCGGCACTGCGGTGGGTACTAACCACTACGGCGAGCAGAGGGCCGAGGATTCTGTTCATTGTCAAAAAGGTTGACCCGCTGAAAAAGCAACTACATGACACATGAAAAGACACGGAGAGCAATAACGAGAGTCGCCGAATGGGCCAATGCGATGAATAACTGAATTGCCAAGCAGTGGGGCTTTGAACTGGGTCGTTCGACTGGGGCAAGAAGTGAAAGAGTACGTGCGTAAGAGGCGGTGCTAACAAAGTAGTGCACAAACGGTAGCAAGGAAACGTTGCGAAACGAGCAGGAAGAGAAAACAATGCAGAGTGAGTTATTGAACATTATCTTCGCGCGACAAAGAGGGGCCAACGAAAAACAAATGGATGAGGGAGACGGGCTAAATAAGTTAGCGAAGTTAATTAAAGACTTCGACGAGGTGAACGAATCGCCCGAACTCAGTTTACTATCACGTGGTTTCGGCCGCGCTTGCTTCTGTTACTATAAAAAACATTGTGCCTAACTTTATTTTTGCTGTTGCTGATGCTACGTTATTAGTTACACTCTCAGCAGACCAAAGATTAAGTGAGTCCAGCCGCTTGGCTCACGAGTACTTCCACTCATTACCACCATCAACATGATTAGATATATCGTTATAAGGCTAGCGGTTACTAAGTTCCTTCGTTGGAGCTAACACGCCGAGAATTCATGAGACTCGGGTGGAAGTTAAATTACCATATGCTTTGTCCTCACGTTTGGCACGCGAAGTAAGGTGTATTATTTGCTGTTTAACTTTGGTCCGCTTTATTTAACTAGTTCTACCCAATAATTCGACTGCAACGCCAACAAGTTTGCACCTCTTACTTAATTAAATTAAATCATTAATTAATTTAATTGTTGAATGCATCTAAACATAGAAGATATTTTTTTAGAATTTATAATTATTATGTAAATAAAACATATAATTTTTAATAACTAGCAATCTTCATTTATCTTTATAATTATCTTAGCTATATAAATAGCTCTGTTAGTATGCGTTAATGATGCAATTTAATTATTAGGTAAGGTTTATTTTAATATCGGCAAGTTACCTGTGTAGGGATCTGAGATTTTACTATGTATGCCTAGAACGGGAAAGTTTGAAATAGACTCGATGGGTATAGGGAAACTACCAATGGAGTACAGCTTCTGTGCTGATCAGCTGGGAAGTCTTCACGGCAGGTCACACGCGTTACTATCCAATATGCCAATGGTATAATACTATTTTTGTGAACTGTGGAAATACGCTATCATGTATAGTCATTTCTGTGAACGATGTCACAGTAGCGTATGCATATTACGCCTATAGCGATAAACATCCTATTCTAATTGAGGTTCGTATGCCGTTTGTAGAGGCTCCAATATATTTTCACTCATACGAATAATAGAAACTCTTCAAGTTGAATCGAACAGAGCCAGTGGACTGTTTTCGGGTTTATGGAAAAAGTAGACCCGTAGCTGTTCTTCGAGAAAGACTTCGCTCGCGCTACTAGCCGCCCGTAATGACTGGTCGGCGAATGACCAAGTTGAACTTAAGGAAACTTCTAATGGGCAAAAAAAGCATCTTTGCCTTTAGTCGAAAATTAAACGGGAACGTGCAGCGAAAGGATACGTCGTTGAGCGCAGCTATAATTTACACAGGTGCATCGTGCTCAACTCGAAACTCCCGTTAGTCTGAGCTAATGTGAAGCGTTCTTATGTGTTACTTTGTTATACAGCCAAATTTCGAAGGACCCTCGACGCAGAAAATAATTCATCATGTTAATGTCTGATTTTTCCATGATTTCCTTTTGCAAGAAATAACAGCATGTTAAAGATGACTCATAATATTTTCGATCATTGTGTTTTTGAATACTTCGTCATCAAGGGAAGAACAAGTTAAATAATCCCATCTAACAGCTCTATTACTTGAGTGGTCGACATCGTATTATATGTCCCGTTCATTCCTGGATCACCCTACCTTTTTTTTTTTTTCTTTCGTGTTTTCGAGGAAGAAATTTAGCGTTCCATTTACTATCTACTAGGGAAAAGGTTTCTGTAACCGTAACGTAAAAGAGACACGCTTTGTTGTATTACATTTTATGTATCACAAAATTTATTGTTACATCGAATTTTGTGGACCTTCAGCAGACAGTGGTAAATACAGACGAAACACAATCCAACGGGCCCTTACAACTATGTACACTAGTCTTCGCTTCTATAACAGGCAAAATAGGACGTCCTTAAATTTGACGTTTAACAATTTTATCCATATCCGAGTTTTTGCTATCCAGACAAACTGTGATGCTGTGTTTACATGTCCTTAGTGGGTTTCAAGCAGCAATCCACTGATTGCTTTAATTTGCCAGATGCTGGGTTTCAATAAAATATATACCTAATTCCGATAGGTTGATCTCCATGCACATAACTTGACCCGTCTTTCTCATTAAACACGAAAAACATATATATATATATATATATATATATATATTATTTTTTTTTCCTATCTCATCTACAATTTTTATTGTATCACAGTCGATAATAGTAGAAATAACAGTAAACATTTCTTTGGATCAATCATTCCATTACTTAGGACGAATTGGTAGCTATGTGCTTCTACGAATGTCTACGATTAATCCACTTATTTTATAAAATGTCACTAATTTCGCATCGCTGAGGCGCTCCAAGTGACTGAGAACGGACAACAACTCCTTCTATAGCCTTCGATGTCCTTATTGCGAGCAGGACAATCTATAGCGTGATGACAAGTATTTTCAAGTACATTAGCGATTAGTAGTATTAAGAATTTATGTACCCTAGAATGATTCACTGAACTTCAGATAGAGACTGAATCAAAGATCCCGGCCCACTGGCAGAAGGGCACCAGAGATGGGACGTATCGGTAATCTCGCGCCGGTTGTGGGAACTAATCCATTCTGGTGTCACACGTAAAAACGAAATATATAGAGTTTAATGTATTTCTATGCAAATTTGCCAGTTCGTTTGTTAAGCTGGCTAACGTGCATACAACGATCGATGATTTTAGTAAGATTAGCAATCTGTTTACGAAGCGCCTGCGTAATAAGGGCTTCAACGCAACGTTCCAATAGAGCCCGCTTGGACGCAAGACGCTACCTAAACTCGTACACGATCCAAATGACTTCTTCTAGTTGCTTGCACTTTTTTTTTTATCATGGCTGCCTTGACCAAGTGGGTGCACTCGGCCTGTTGAATACCATTTTCTACCCATACCATCACTGAATCTAATGGACGTGCCAACTCGTCGATTTTCCTTAATTAAACGTCTCAGGCCATTACAATTACGTAGCGGGTGATTAGGTTAACTACACGAGTTGAAAACTATATCGAGGACAATATTGTAGCCAGAGTGAGAGAACTTGTCCCACGGTGGACCGTTAGAGAAAATAATTACTCTCAACTTACCTTGTAGTTAGGACTAAATGAAACGTGATTTTGAGATTATTATTTGCAAGTTAAACTGATTAGCTACCCTGCGCCCAAGTATCATTGATTATTTTGCCGACCAGATTTTAATACTTGACAATTTGGTGTACCTTTAAGGGAGAATATCCGTATACCAACGCAGGTTACCATGGCGCTTTTGCACGAACACATCGCGTGAAAAGGACACTCCGACGAGGCCGAACATCTTCCACAAAACATGCAAATCAGTGTCAAAAACACCAGTATTGCCTGTACACGACAGCAACGAACTTCTCTTCGATACATTTCGTCCTAAATACGCCTTCGATTGCAAACTTTAATTTAATCCACGTGTGGTCCTTCACTAATTATTTCGCTGCATAGAGCAACAGCAGCACACGGCCAGCGGTGTCGACAGAAATTTTCATGACCTTTGTTGCCACACTTGGTTTTTCATTCCGACACATTGATGACACTTATTTGTCGACACCCGTTATACCATGCTTATCTATTCACTGATGCACAATTTAGATGCTTTGTTCGCTTACGGCTAACTATCTTAGCTTATCACCATTTGCATGATAATACCGTATCTAGTATCGCCTTGTTGGATGGCACGATTGAAAAACAGTAGGTTGGCTTTCAGGACCGTTTATACGTCCAGGGTAGTTTACATTGTTGCGTTTGCCAGTATTGCTCTCCGGGCGAACGGATCGCAGAGCTCCGCATCTTCCTGACGGATGCAGCGATACAACAGATACGCACGTGGAATTTCTACCGAGAGAAAGGGGACCACGGAGAGGATCTATGGAAAGGGCTTTGGCGAGTGGTGAAGGAACAGCGGCTGTAGTACAAAGAGGGGCAATGTTAGTTGAAGAGCCCCGAGAAGCCATCGGGTTACTTGTTCCCAAAGGGAAGTCAGGACTGCGTGAGCCCATGAAGACAATGCAATTAATAAGGCTGTCTTAATCATAATCTGCTCTAGCGTTTCGTTAGTCAATGCTTTACCAGATATTTCTCGTTTCTAAATAAAAAGTCTATTGTCGTTGACTACTTTTTCAAAAAAAAGAGAAATTTTTTTTTAATTTACCCTTAAACCTACTCGCGAAATGTTTAAATCACTATGATGTCTTGGCTCTAACTGTAATTTGCAGCTGTTTTTCCTCGGATCGTTAAAGAAGCGCTGAGTTAGATAGTATAAGTTATGTACGTAGCGTTTTTGGTACACTGATGAAGTTTGGCTTTCCTAGCAACTTTGCGTTATTGTACTACATCGTATTAAACAGCTGGAGGCTTTTGTCCCTAAAAAACAAACATCCCGAGCAGAACTTAATTTGTATTACCTTGTACCTTGGACAACGTGGAAATGCTTGCATTTGTATGCAGACTGCCATCGCATCATCATCATTCTCGAATCGGCCTTTGCTTAGGATTCGATGCTTTTACCCTAATTTATTAGGGGGTCAGCTGGTACGATACGAACAATGATCAAACGTGACTCCGAAAAGAGCTAGTACAATACATTTTATATACCTCTTAAATTCAAGTCCGCTCAATGGGAACAGATTGCCTCTTTTCATATGGCATATTTATCACATATTCCATTTACGCATAAGGGGTAGCGCTTAGGTAAAGTCCTAAAGCTGAGCGTAGGCAACGTGTACAGTGTATTGGTTCGGTGTTTCAGCCAAGCCTTATTTAAGTGATTTCGCGCCTTATACTGACTTAGTTACTTTTTAGGGACATGCAAGGTGAATTTGTAGTTTTGATAAATTTTTGGGTTTATCAAGGTGTGTTATGAGAAACATGGATGCTCGTAGTAAATTAATGGGCGTACTGTTTGAACTAGCTACATAACTACTTATGAGAGCCTATTGATGTTCTGTTTTTTTTCTTTGAAACACAACAATCTGATTATCTCAATAATCACGAAGCTACGCTTTCCCGTTTGTGTAGAACGTGAACGGGCAAGACACGGAGTGCTTCTAGCTTCGCCCTACTGAGGACGATTGGCCTGTCTGCCAGATTGGGTAATCTATTTTTGACAAAACGACAGATTCGTTTGAAGATATAACTGTTTTCCTTAAAAGCTTTGCGATTGTTACTAACCAGTTCCAGCTTTGTGTGAAGTTAGCCTTATTTGGCTGCATCTGGTTACGTTCGCTATCAGTCTCGATGAGTTCGACGCTACGCGCCGAACGCATAGGCAACAGCCAAGCGGCAAGAAACTCTTGATATAGCCTTATACATTTATGGGCCTCCGGCAAATATGTATTGGCAGTTGGGGTTTTCCATACAACCAGCATGTACACTGACCCAAAAAATATTCTACGATTAAGCCAAAAACAAATAAAAAGTATGTGTCAAAAAGTGAACTCTATACAATGGCGAGGAGACTTGCTGGAGCTCCAATCTGCCTGCACCGATGCTCCTTTAACAATGAAACAATCCAAATGGCTTCCGAGGACAAGATGGATTCGTTTCCCTGCGGCTCCGGTCGTACGGGCGCTGCATACAAAATACGCGATATGATATCAGGAATAGAACGTCGCACACATGAGCCCAAGCACATTACCATGCTGCCACAGACCGCAAATACGTTGTCGGACTACTGTCTTTTGGCGACGGCGGCGGCGGCGACGGTGGGAGCACGCCACTCCTGCGAAATAGAGCACGGCGAGACGGTAAGATCACAAAAGCAAGGAAAACTTTAAGTCATACCCCGCCCATTCCCCTAAAGGGTCCCCTTGCAAACCCACATTCGGTTCTTTGCCTTGTCCTTTAACTCCGCACCAGGCCTTTACTCGCTACTTGGATCAGCTTCGATTATCTACTCTGCACGGGCTCAGATCTTGTACAGCGCTTGTCTTGTTTCAGTAGTGCTTTCTTTATGCCACTTGCCACCTCAACAGCCGTGCTAGGAAGTCGCCATCGGGCTGGACACATGGGTAAAGCAAGGTCTTGGATAGTGTTTATATAGCCCAGAAGTTCTTTGCAGTGCATCTAGGTAGAGGACTAGCAAATAATTTCATATTACGACGTTATAGGCAGTATTGCCGACAGACAGTGTCTCTGTACATCAAGGGCTGACTGTCGCGATGAGAAATACGTACACAGTAGGGCTCAAAGGTACGTGTATTGCTTCCATGTACCGGGTATGGGTAGACTAACGATACACAACTGAAAACCTTAAATGATGAATATACAAATTTGTGCACCATTATAGAACAGTCGAGTGATCTATCATGCAACATGGCTATAATCCAATCAACATGAAACTTAAACCCTACGGTATCTAAAAATAGATATGAATATTATCGCGCGCATTTTATGAAGAAAAAAGTGTACGCATGCATATATACACACACACAAACTGGCCAGTTAAGTAACTAATTAGTTAACGTGCCATATCTTCAGATACATTGAGTAGAAATGTACGAGTTTAGTAGCATATTTACTTACTAGGTAAACTGAGAAGGAAATAACGCAGATCCTGCTTGCCTGCTAGTGGATCCGAGGGCTATTTACCATCCCATTGATAAAGGCAATGGCCACGCGAGCGTCATTTTAATGAGGCTTCATCGAGTCGATGCGACGAGAAGATATGACGGAGGCCCCGCTGTGACGCTCCATGCTAGGTGCATAACAGCTAGAATTGTTGTAGCAGTCTTCAACTACAGCGGTTTCGTCCATCCGTCCAAAGGTTTGGCCGGCACAGGCGTGACCAGGCATGCATTAACAGTGAGTCTATCGAACCCGACGAGTCAGGCCCAGTGGGGACAGCCTTGTTTCGCGTGTCAGTGTCTGTATCGCGCCATCGAGCAAAGAGGTATACTCCAACCCGATTTATTTGAAGGTGGTGAAGCGCTTACTTTTGACGGTTATTCTATACCATGACGGTGACGGCTGAAACTCTCGCCGGATGTACGAATCGCCAACGTGAAGATCTCTGGGCTCTTCTTCGGTTGGGGCAACCAGCTTAAACTCAACTCAAACATCAGCTCTCCGCCGGTGCCCTCAACCGGGGTTGCGGCGTTCGGAGCTCGAACGCATCGATCCGATGTCGCAAAGTTTCGGAGCTCCTCAATGGTGTTTCTTCACTTCTCATTCGATATTATCGAGTAAGGGACAATCGAACTTCGGGTATTTTCGCAACGGAGTTGACACTGAAGCGCTACGGGCAAGCAAGCAAAAAAGGAAAGCGGACGAACGAGGAAGAGCACGAATGAGGTGAAGGTAGTAATGGTTCTGCCGAAAGCCACGAAGCTTGGTCTAAATGCGAAACGATTTCATATAAATCTAACGTACCAGCAATGTGTAGAAAATCGATTTATTACAGAATTAGTAAGTAAGATCATTCAATAGAATTGGAGAAAGCTAAGAGATAAAACAGTGAATTCTGTATACAAGTATGACATTAATAGTAGGTTACATACCACCACGACTGTTGCTTTTTATTTAAGACTATTGGATACAGCATGTTTCCTTCAGTCCCTCTCTGCGGGCCGCCTGCAAAGCCGTTCTGGTCTGTCTACCAAGTAACGCGTCAAACCGTACGTGTATACAACCTTCTATGACAAAGTAAATTCAGAGCAATGTAAAATACATCTTACGGTGTGGCATAGAGTGCCATCCAAATGTGGGCTGAAGGGGTAATTTAGCTTTGATAACTTCGTATCGAAAACCAACTGTAAGCATAAACTACTTCTGCATAAAACCATGCTATCCGTAGGTGTTTTCCGCTAAGGTCGCTAAGAGTCAGCAGAGTACGTAGTAAAAAATCTGACGATATACTCAGCTTGTACAGCTGACGCGTCCATTAAAATAAATTCTAATACACAAATATATAAATAATAAAGGATAATATTGCGTTTCTACTCGAACTACAAGAGGGCATTGTAAATAAGTGAATAAAAGGTTGCATTTGCTGGCATCCTATGGGCAACAATATGAGAAATCTCTTGAGCGGAGCTATCCCAGAATGGACCCATCATATATATTACTAGACGATGGTAATATTCGACTAAGGCTCAAAGAAGCCTATCCAACTAATTTCTCTTTTAATATAGGGAGAAGGGAATTAAATGCGGAGTATGTAGAGAAGATAAACGCTTAGCGATTCTCAGCTTTGAATAGTTTGTTACATGCGGTCACAACCCTGAAAAGTTGATAGAAGGGATATCGTTCTTATCGTCCACTCTTTTTGCTTAGGTAGGCCATAGTGAGTGGTAATGTTACTATTAGTCCTTGTTGTGCTCAAAGCCGATTTCAAAAATGACGTCCTGGTCCAACAATTCCTTGGTGACCCCTTATATTTTTTTGTCTGCATAAACCGTCCTGTCGACGAGTTAACGTGCCCGCCATTTGCGATATTCCTTTGTTGTCGGCATGGTTAGTCTTTCGCTCGTTTTGTTATCGCCTTAGCAAGACTTCCATAGACCAGTTGCCTATAACGCACTAGCACCATCTACCGACAAGTTTTTAGCCCCATCTAGAGTCGTCCAAACCGCCCTCGTTGTACCTTGAAAGTATAAGTCAATGATCTGTTTCGAATGACTCCTTGAAAGATACGATCAGCTCATACACCAAGTAAAGTCTGATCCTTGCCACTTACCTTAAGATGGGAAAGGCACCCTCAGGTACGTTAGCTACCTATTTGACTTAAGCTTCCAAGTCATCGCTCTGCTGTGAAAGTCTGTGGATGTTATCTACAGATCAGTAAACGAAGGATCAGGGTGCTAATTTGCCGCGGTGCCAAAGCACAAGACTTGATTAATGCACAAAATGCACGCCTGTTTCCACCGCAGCAAGGCAAGCAATGTTACTAGCCATACGTACAACGTGAACTTTTATATAACTGATATATGTATCCTGCTTGGTATGATACACTGTTAATGGCTCATGAGGTTAAAACTAAAATTGGCTGAGTATAGCTTAAGGTATTTAGCTATAGCTATCCAACAACGTCCAGAAGGTATCGCATAAAGCCTACAACACACACTGTTAGGTTTAAGGTACGATCAACGAACTAAAACACTGTTTCCTTTCAGTCTGTAGAACATCAAAGTAAAGCCATCTACTGCTAGCATAAATAGTAACTTATATTTTCACTTTTAGTAGATGCTACTTGATACGGAATAAGCGGTCGGGATTCAACTCGTTTAAAAACATTGCGACCTGTGAAAAAAAAACAATACGTCTTTACGGGTTGCTAATTAGGACACATCCCCGGGTGTGCGTATTAAGTAATGTAATATACCAGTCGTCTGTTTTACAGCCAAATCCCGCCCTGTACTAGTGACAGACCGGTCTTTCAGTTGGCATCTGTGTTCGTTCAAGACGGACCGGCTGTGGTTGTCGCGAAGGGGCGAAGACCGCGAAGGGGCGAAGACCGCTAAGGGGATGTGGCACGTCGCTGTTAGGGAACGAGGCTGTGTCGAGCTGCTGCACTGACAACATCAGTGAATTATTAACCAACCCACACGGACTGTTTTCGAAAACTTTCGAAATCTCAAATCTCAGTTCGGTTGGGAAAGCCGTGTAGCTGGACCTTACTGAGTGAGACTGTGGACAAATCTGGGGAACTAAAGCTAGCATTAGGCAGCCAGGAAGTGCTAACGTTCCTTACGATGATGGCAAACGCCAACCTTGGAATAGAATCCTTGGTTACCTCGGAAGCTGGTCCATACCTATCCGTGTTAGCTGAGTGACAGATAAGTCGAAAATACTTCATCCACTCTACGAGACTCACTTCAATTCCGTCGGCACCTCAATTACAAAAGGAGACCATTGCGCTTTCAACAAACTGGATCGGAGACGACAAGCCGGACTACCACCGTTACTCCCACTACTGCATCACTCAGCAGATTTAGGCGTAACGCAACACGCGGGATTGCCTGAATGGTGTTCCCCCCCGAGACTCTGTAGGAAGCTAACAAAGGCGAGGGCTGCCGTGCCTGACAATGAAGAGTAGTTGACAACGGTAACAACCTTACAGGAGAGTTCTCATGTTCTGGCAGACTTCATAACTCCTGTTCGCTAACGGTTAGTAGAGCCCTTCTGCGAAACAGACACATTCATTACGCTTTTAATAGGCCAACTCGGAGACACTCCCAGATATAAACTTTTTTCCTGTCGCCGTTACGTTTTGACTAAGACTAGTTCGCATTTGATAGAATGAACCAAGAAAATCAATAGGATAACACATACGTTCTCGGTTATTCTGTTTTTTCGAAAAAGGTTTGTCCACTTTTTGCCCCTGAGTTTGTATATTTTGTTTCACGCGCGCATGGTGGAGCCTTGTGAGAGAGCAAAAACTCCCATGCGCGGCGGGTAATAGAACCAGAGCTAGGAAAGGTATCTATCAGGTACATTCTCGTCTTTACGGGGACTAAGTAGTGGTGTTTGGAGAGATTGATGATGGGACCATTTTACATAGATCGATATTTTCATATTTTTCGAAGGCTAGTGAATTACAGGAAAAAAAACCAAAGAACATATATGATATTCAAATAACGGATCTTTATTACTGATTGTGATAACTCGAACGTTATGGGCTGAGTGAGCAATGCTCACTGTAGTCGCTTGCAGACGCCGATGGTGGCTTCCTTCATGTAAACGAAATTATTGGAAACGGTCAAAACGATCGCAATCTAGAACAGTTAATGTTTGAGTTTTATCATGGGTTTTCGATGCTAAAATTGCTTGCTCGAAGCTATTTTCACACATTTCTTCATTCATTTTATCCCATCTTTAAGTGGGTATAAAATAAGTAATAGTATGTAGCCGTACATAAAACC
The DNA here is from genome assembly GCF_002443255.2 of Varroa destructor. Lineage (NCBI taxonomy): Eukaryota > Metazoa > Arthropoda > Arachnida > Mesostigmata > Varroidae > Varroa > Varroa destructor. The sequence goes on along the minus strand of NW_019211458.1, from coordinate 34,487,458 downwards.
TACACACACAGGTTTCCGTAACAATTCTCCTGGCTTTTGGCTACTAGGGCGTCCCCTGGGCGACTTCCGCTAGTCGACCAACCATACGATCCAAGTAAGAGGCAAAAGCGATTCGTGGGGAGACTAGGCTATCTGCCTACTAGCCCCCCTACTCACAGCACATCCGCAGTTACATATCTTACGCACAAGTATACGCAACCCTAGAGCGTTCCCCAATCCAGCCTACTCTCCGCACCATCTCATGTAAGCCACCACTGCTCTGGCTTTCTACTGTGGTCTACCTCAGAAATCAGGAGTACTGACTGTTCCTCGGGTGCCTGCTCAGATACTAGGTGTGGGATGACTGAGTCCCGCATTCTTCTTGGTAGATAGCAACCCCTAAGCTTGCAAAAAAATGTGGAACTGTGCCAAACAGCATATAGAGGGTGTGGGGAAAAAGCTCCTGTTAGAGCCCTCTGTCCCAAACCGGGTCCCAACTGCGCTGCGAATCGAGACCTTCCCCGATCCAACCGAAGGCTTCCCTTAAGCCTCGAGGGATATATACATGCGTCTAGGTGTATACGAGGAAAGTGTAGAAAGCACATGCGTATATGACGGGGTCGATGCCAGTGTATTTGACTGGTGTTCTTCTGCTTTTCTGCAGTTTCAAACGAACTTCCGATGTATTCATTGTATCGGCACCTGCTTTCGTTCGCTGTGCTCGTCTTGTGCATTTTTTTTTCGGCATTTGCCATTTTACCTTCTCACTTACTTGACTATTTATGCCCAATTAGACTAACTGTGTTACACTCCGTTCACAATACATAGCATTTGGATGGTCTCATCTCATAATTTACGTATCCATATCAGTTCAATGTATTTGGACGGCTAAGTGTGTAACTTACAGACGATCGCCAGGCATCGTGTCTAAATATACGCGTGACATTTTAGAAACTTCGCCATGTGTTTGTTTATATGAAAAATGTAATTATCACGAGTTACTATACATTATATGTGAATAACTGAGCAGGATTAAGTACCATATTGTTGTGAAGTTCTGCTGTGAAGTGAACGGCGCTGGCGTATGTATTGCAGACTTCATGCTCGTGAGTCCGCCATACCCGTGTCGTCATCACAGCGTCTAGGCCTTGTTCGTGAACATCCATGCAAAGAAGAGTCCACTCTCATCTTTGAGCTTTACCAAGTTTTTGAAAACTTAGCGTACGTATAATAGCACTTTGAATGTCTTTATCAAATGGTTCAATAAGCTCTATTTTTTTATCAAAGTCCAGCCGGATTTTTCATTTTTAGATCACTGTAAAAACTGCAATTCGTTACTACTTTATTTGGATTACGGTGTATCGTCATTGTGGTCAATTCTAGGATCTTCTGCAATTGATAAGCATCAGAGCTGAACGATGAGAACCTCGAATGAAAGTGTGAGATGGGTTTGAGGTAATCTGAAGTTTGTTGCTAGACGTTACAATATGATGGATGCTTCACACTTATTTTGCAGGAGAAGAAGCCAGCTTAGCTAGCTTTTTTTATTGCTGGTGGGATTTGCATAAATTTTGATAACCTTCTTTCTAGGGGCAGCCCAATGGAGAAACTGCAAAAAAAACCTGAAAAACCTCTTACCTTACTGGCGGTACGAAAAGTAATTATCTAAAGTTTCTGTTGCAATAATTATCAAGTTCTTCTTCATTAACAAAGTATATTAAGCATGCACGCAAGAATAATTGCATGATTTGTACAATGTAAATGGAACATCATGTTTTTTTATCAACTGAGATAGAGTACTTTGACGGTACAGTGGCATGGCGGGTCTGTCAACTTAGCCCTGATTTTTCATCCTTCGATTCATTTTATTCTCTTACAACCAAAACTTAGCAGTCAGCGTATGCACTGTGTTATAAGTGTGCTTACTGATTTGCCGGGGCTACTTCGAATTGTTGGTAAATTCACCCCTCTAGCATATAAGAATTATTGGAAGCAAGCCGTTTTGCATTATCATCTACCAACTGAATCGGCTTGAAGTGCACAAACGCGTCATCGGTCACTTTCAGCTTGCCTCACTGTTCCAATACGTTCGCGTTTCAGGGTCGCATTCGCCACTTGTCTGACCCCGCTCAGACTTCGTCCCCTCTTCTCAAAGTTGCTAAAATATCTGTCCCGCATCGGAACCGTAGAACCATAGTCGGCGGAGCTACTAGCTTTCGTCTAGGTGGACAAACTTTCAAAGATATTTCTCAAGGGATCCAGGAGCCCAAAAAGCCCGCAATAGCAGCAAGAGGAGCTTTTGTCAAGTGAAAACCGAGCAACAGACAAAGACGCGATGAAACGATGCAAAGCAGACAACCCAAAGGAAAACTAGAAAAGCTTCTATGCGAACGAGAGAAGGCGGTCAAAGTGAATCAGGAAAAGAGAGGTACAACTTATCTCATACTTTTATCCTGTCGAGTCTACCGTCGTCGAATTCTACCTAGTTGACTTGTGTTGGATCCTTTCCGCTTGTTACGCTTGTACCCAGACAAACATGGAACTACATGTAGGGGGTGAATTGCGGACATTTGTTGTAGGCACACCAGAAACGGATACGAGTGCGCGGGGTTGCCACTCGGTCTTTGAGATTACATATCTACATTCTGTAATTGCGCAGTGGATTGTACGACCATAGAATGATGCGAGGAAACAAGCTGAAAGAGAAACTTACGGCTGAGACTAAATAGCAACTATCCTTTGCGCGAATGCTGCGTTCGCTCATTCCATACAGAAGCATTCGTTGCATCGTGTGCACCTAATATAGAAGTTTTTTGGTGGTTGTCGAGCGGCCAGTTCCACCTTATACGTCGCAGGTCATAATAAACAGGGTGTTGCAATCTAGTTGTTCGTATAATGACGGCCACATAGACCACAGCAGTTCGGTACCCGAAGCAGACTTGAGAAGCTTGGGGGCGCCTAAATCGACTGGCTCTTACTTCCGACTGCCCTCGGAGTTAACTACAAGTATAGGGCCATCAGCAAGTTCCCACTTGGCAAGTTACCCCAGCGCGCTATAACTTACTGACTTAGTTTTCCTCGTTGATTGGGCTCTTCAGACGCACTTATCACTAGAACCTAATATAATCACATTACAGAATAAATACAATGAACAGCTTACTCTGCCGCTAACTCTCGAGAGTAAAATAAACTTTATAGGATGAAACAATGAAGGAAATTATTTTGTACGATAAAACATTAGCCTTAATATTCTACAGATCGATTAAATAGTTGCTAAATAATTGCGACAAGACGTCTGATGATTGCGCTCAATAACTATATTAGCAATAATTACGGAATAGCTTTCCATTTACGGATTGTACTATTGAGTACTCCTACGCACCCTGATTACCTAAAATATTTAATCGCTTGACGTTTTACGTCCGGTACCGCCGGTAGGCGTTCCATCAAACTAATGTCTCTCAGACCTATTTGTCTCAGATAATTCATGTTTGAACATATCAGTAACAATTCTGTGTTACCATTTTACGATTTCATTGTTAGTCCGACCAGTTATTGTTACCACCGACAAGAATGACGTCTCAGCAGAGGTTGTTAATAATTCATATAGTATGCATGTAGTTTGGCCCATGCTGACACGACAAATATAGCTCAAGCTATAGGGAACGACCTCAGCGAGCATTATTTGCCAAACACAAAAAAACTTCCCAGATAAACTAAACAGTTCCCTTTAAATTAGATAAACCAGTCGTGAAGGTAAGTAGGTTCTACGGGTAAGCTTTGTCCAATTCTATGGTGCATATCTTGCAATTCATGTGTTTCCTAGCTACGTGCGCATGCTCATACACCTAAGACGATAATATTCTGTTTTCATTGTCGCAAAATGATTTACACCGGACCGTGGAGCCTTGCTATAGATCTCGTTTACTACACTTACTCCTATTTTAGATATGTGTAACATTACATGAAGTTAAAGTTAACTTCGACGAATCCGTGCTAAACTTCGCTGGCTTGCGATACTTGTCTCCGTTGCTACCATGGACACAGCACGACACTTAGGCACTTCTACTGAGAAGAGGTTTCTAGCTTCTTAAATGGCTCTTAGCTTTGATTTAAGGTAAAAAGCTGTAAAAGGTAGGGTTCCATGGTGAAAGGGGATCTCGCTTCAGTGGTTTTAAAGGGGACACTAATAAAGCTTTCTAAAGAATCGTTACGCACTTGACAAATTCAAATCTCTGCCAGTGCGACAGCCGGCTAAATTCTGTTTAAAGAGCAGGAATACACTGCTACAACTCTGTGTCTTAGTTACGTGGTGGGCCGGATTCTATGTTACTGCCACTGCGCCCTTTACTGGAACTTAGTGCGCGAGAGACGGTTCTCTCTAACCATTAGATCATTCTTAAGCATCCATTAAATTAAAGATCTCAGAATCAAAACCTATGAGATTGCGCAAAAACGCTTTTTTTTTTTTATTAAAGAGACTGACTTAGCCTTCTAGCTGGCCAGCAGAATCGAACTCATCATAGCTGCCCGCTTCATGACATTTATTCATCTAATTTGATCCGTTACAACTTAACGACGCATAACGGGCAGAATGTCTTCGTTTCTTGGCAGAGATCTTTTAGCGGCAAGTTGACCCAACGTCATGCCGCGCTGTCCGGACTTCCTCATGATCTTCTAGTACGTGTGTCAAATACATTTCCAACGCCGACTGACGGGTCGCTCAACTTCATACTTTCGACGCGGTTTTATGCAACAGGTCTGTCTACGCAACGAGGCCTCCCGTCATTCCGAGTTACCTCTTGTTATCGCCGCAGCAATCTCTGCTGTTCCCTCTGTCCAGTAGAATCCATGCTTACGTTTCTGCAACCACGGGGTCACAGATCCGTTGCTGATGGCGTAAAAAGGAACGCACCTTCACGGCTTTCACACACGTCGCGGCCGCGTGCATGTATACGTATTCTAGCCTAGACTCTTCTTTTCTGAAAATACTGTAGCATCAAATGACAAACAGTTTTCTGGCTACTTAGATGGCATTCAGAGAATACTAGGGCCTTAGCTGTCTGCCGCTACGCGTCGCAATTTCGTTGGACTTGGGCGCTACTGGATAGCTTGTCTAAGAAAAAAAATCTCTATTTTTCAATCGTCTGGCAGTACAGCGATCACTTCTGACCACAAATGGCCCGCCAGTTGATACGACACGAGATTACCATCACCGTAAATCGAATCTAGGTGATCGAATTGATGGCCTCGTTCGAGGTCCGTGCTGCTTTCTAGTCATCAATCCAGGTAGCACTCACATAATGCGGAACTAGCGCAGGTCGCTCGGTCTAGTTTGCAGGGTCGCTCCCACTAACAAGTGCCAGACTCCTCAGATATCGTGTCGGTTCATCCGGGCTAATTTACTGTAGGAAGTAACCTTCACTGCAGTGAGAAAATCAACAAAACTTTAAATTCAAGCTTTATACTCAATTCTTTTATCAGGGACCCCTTAGCGCTCACAAATTCGTTATATGTTTAGCAAGCTTTTCTAGAGGAAAAAATAATTTTTTTCGAAAGAACGAGGAAGGCGTTCGTACAGTTTCACCATAAGGCTTTCTACGTGGCCTTTGCACTGACCTTGAAATCGAACCAAGCCCGGACAGCTTTTCGTAAATATCTGCACGCTAACATTAGGACCTGGTCCGGTGGCCATTTCCATTATTTCGCCGTCGACTCGATGAGATATATATACATACCATTTATATAGCTGCACGGTCGACGTATTTACGATGGTAAGTTCACAATATATAGTTTGGCACTACGAAAAATTTTAAAGCTTGGATCATTTAGGATCTAAGTTAATGGATCTAAGTCGTTTGTCAGAAGAAAAATCTAATACGCTCCCCGTTCCCCAATTTAGAGACATTCACCCCACTAACGCTGGTCAATTTCGAGGAAAACGCCAATAGGGTTACTTACTGTCTACTTGTCTCTTGTAAACATTTTACTTCGAAATGGGTAAGGACACTTACGCTAGGCAGTCTAGCTAGAGTAAAGTGAATCGGATGTGGAGAATCGATTGGCCTGTATCAGATTCTTCGTAACAAAGATACGCTGCTATACGTTGGCTGTTTCGTCTCCTTAAAATTAAACATCTATTTCACTAAAATAGCCCCTAGAGTTACCAAAGAGACCCAGAAATAATTTATGCAGTCCTAAAGGCCAGATGACGTGGACCGATCGCATAGTTGATAAGTAATTCCTAAGAAGAAATTTATTCCAAATGTGACAGATATTTATATTATGGTCGATACGAAAATTCTGACCTTAGCGTTACACTCAGAAAACACCTTACGTTATGTCAATATAATTTTTTTCCCTACCTAGATTTTTTTCAATCTGTTTTCACTGCGCCATGCGCCGTAAATCGTTCAGTGGTATTAGACGTTAAGAAAAGTCCACAAAGCTCTGTTAGAGAAAAATAAGTCTCCTTGATATTATCATACTGTTTCTCCTATATGGACAAATGCCCTAGCTAATGAAGTTTTTTTTTCAAATCCAGACGTCTTTTGTTTAAAAGATCTAGCCAATTATAAGTAAAATATTAGGCTTCAAGTACACGAAAAAAAAAAAATGCTAGAGTAGAGTGCTCTACAGTTAGAATAAGTTTCTTCTACTTTTCTCTGAATTGAGATAGCTCAGTTAAGCCGGTGCATAATTGTGTTTTTTTTTAGCTATAAGCGAGACGGCTTGGGAGTCTATGGGTAAAAGAGTCAAGGATCGCCAAGGCTTAAACGTCGGCATCGAAGGATATCTATCTTACGTATGGAAGAAATTGAAAACCATACCCCACATTTAGCGGTAGTATATTCACGAATGCTCTTACTAAATAAATGTTGAAATTAACATAAGAATAAGGGTATAATAGCTCATCGTATGATCGCGGTACAGCTAATTTAAAATAGGCCAATTTAGGGCAGACGATATAACTTGTCAGCACAGTGTTCCATTTGAAGCGACTGAATCGTTGCTCGTGTTTGTGATCCTGGTTTAGGCGGCAAATTAAAGCTAATAAAGTTAGTTAGCTTTTCTAATACGACTACAGTGTTTATAGAAGTGGTGTTCATTTTGCCGGCGTAACAGTCTTCGCTGCGTGCACAAGATCTGGTCTAGGTCCAAAATATGGTGCAGTAGTTAGTTACCCATTGAAGTTTCCAATGTACCACGTACGTCGCGAAACAGGTAGATGCATGAGAGGGAATAGAATTCAATCCGTTCTTATATCGAAAAACCGGAATAATTCGAAATGGCGACACACAAGACCTGTCAACGGAAGATTTGTTGATGTGAGAAATATACCCAATAGGAATAGTGCTTCTTCGGTCCAAGGCCATCCAAATAACTCTTCTACGCTTGCTCTTGTTTTCCTATTTGAACGTCCTTTAGGGGGTCGCCACCTTATGGTGCGTTTACTCGGTGTATACTGCTGTACGTTTTGTACAACAACGATAAATATGAACGCGGCCACCCGCATCCTTGCGTTCAGCGAATAAACCCAAAAAGCTCAAAAGAAGCACGCGAGGATTTAAGTTCTTTCCAGTCCATCTTAAATCGAGCTCGCAGCTGGCGCAGTCATTTTGTAACTTTCCCTTTACGAATACGGACAGCGCTCAGACAGATTGAGTAGCGACAAAAAATGATACCCAACGGTGGCATGAGGTGGGATCGCCTTTGGTAGATAGCTATCCAGATACTTATTCCAATGTGCAACTTTCCATATATATACATGTATGTATGTATGTGTGTATATATATACTGGACGGGTTGCACATTGGCCATATGAGTGCTCGATTGAGACTCGAAACACATCTGTTATCACAGATTGCAAAAAAACATATAACGTTCGACATAAGCGTTGGATATAACCAGCTGTATAACATCGAAAATCTCCGTATGATGATGATCCAATTATCAACATAAAAGTACTAAAAAAAATCTTCTGTGACCGTATATACAGTATGCAATAAATTTTCGCGTATCAATCGTCCTCTGGTTACTCTCATGGCAACGGTAGTGATTTTAGGGCTATTTTTAGCACTCAGTACGCATCGTAGCTGAGGTTGCAACTCTTTGTATACTTTGAATTGGGTTCTACGATGACAATCGCATTAACATTAGCAGTAAAACTGGGTTTGCACGAAAGACAATTGGGCTCGAGGCGCTGAGCAGCACCAAGGTTAGATATAATGGAGCGGAAAGAAGCTATGAATGCGCGGATGAACTTAATTGTTACGATATTACGAAATGCAATATTTATAATAAGAGGCCAGCGTTTTCAAATCTTAAAAATACGCCGAACTTAGAGACAAACAATGAAGCGTTACAGATTCACTTGTGTGGCCTAACCAAATCCTCCTGTATGAAGTCCATGTTGTACCTCTAGTTTAACATTTGTGAGTCTCGTGCGTATTTTGTCAACCCATAAAATTAGTGTGTATACTAATAGTGTGTATCCAATGGTTGTCAGACCCTAAACGGGAGTAGCACACGAGACAAGATCCTTTTGCGACATCTCGACATCGAACCCAGTTACAGCTTTGGGTTTCGTTTCTTAACGAGCACGTCAGGCAGTCTAACAGGCAGGAGCTACAATATTTTGTATTGACAACATTAGGCAAAAGATCCTTAATGACGCCGTGGCCAACGGAGTCGACACTTGTCTTACCGCATCGATATAAATAAATTCATTATATTCAGTTAAAATACTTACACAATCAGCAGTAAAAGTTCGACACATGGCACAGTACGGTAGACATACTTGACGTTTAATAAACACGGTTATATGTTGCACAAGAAAAGACAGAAGGTTTCTCGAACCTAAGGGGGGGAGGAGGAGGAGGCTGGCAACCTTGAGTCGTCATTCTTAGCCTAGGTCGTATTATTAAAAACACCATTTATAGTTATTTGGATTCTTCAATCTTATGCTTAGGATATGCGGCGGGTTCTAGTTTACTGACACCTAGCTGGCGTTTCTGATACGTCTGGAATTTTTGTACTTTTCGAGAGTACTAACAATGGTCCTAGGTTAAGAGAGTGAACGTTACTGATTAGGCTACCTGCTTTTGGAAGGTGGATGTTACAGCTTTCCTTGGTGGCGCACCGAGGAGCCAAAGTCAGAATAAATGCGGAACAATTTTCTGTGACGAACAGTTGATGGATCAAAGATGTCACTGCATCGGATTGTATCAGGAGCAGACATGACAATATTATGTTTAATTATTATAATGCTAAATATCGTTTGATAATATCTTGTTATTTCGTACGTGGACAAATAATGCGAAGTGTGCCTATACGAATTCTCGATACTTTTCACAGAAACAATACACAAATCACACTTAGACTAGGTCCTGGGGTCACAAATTGGATTTATCAAATCGTAGTTTTGACTTGAGAGCCCAGCAGAAATGTTCTTCAGGACATTTAAGCATGATGTATCAGTCTCTGTGATTATTTACAAAAAGCATATATTTATGTTTATTTAAGAGGCGTGTTTCATCACTTTATATTTAAAGTGACGAAGCACGCAACTTTCTTACCAAACGCAGCGTCGTAGCACAAAAATTTACCAAGACATATCAATAAATATACCAGTACAAAAATAAGAAAAAGCACATTTGTCCAGTGTATCTAAAAATCGAGGTGACGCTACCTATTCATACAAATAAATCACTCTGCGCTCCCGAGAGTTCACAACAGTCTGTGTGCTATCCACAATTAGAAAAACGAAATATTTGCATATGTTCTCCCGGACCGCTGAGTAGAAGGCTAAATCGAGAACAGGTATACGTTTTGATATTTAGGAAGTGCTTCGCATCAGCTGACGCGCCATAGCTTAATTAAGGCCACAGGCCTTAAGCAATTTTACCACGACTCTTCCCAGAAACCCCCAAACGGTAAACAACTATGGGCGTAGAAGGCCTGCAGGATTTATATATCTGTATACACCTGCAAGATGTAAGATATTCAGGATCCTAAGCGCAACATTTGAGACAGACCTTGGTACTGGCCGCTTTGATGGCCTGCTAGTACAACAACGCGCCAACAGAAAGGCTGGCTTGAAAGTAGAACCGCGTATGTCATGCCGAATTTCATTATCTATTAACGCGCTTAGGTTAGTGTTTAAGCGTCTATATCTAGCTCTGCTTCAGCTAAAGATTTTTCAGTCGATCGAGATATGCATGAACGGTAATCGTACTATTTCTCCGATGAACTGTTAACTTAGTCATGAAGTGTGAATGATTGAACTTGATGCTGCAAGTGGTGCATCAGTTGGATTATAAGTTTATCCGCTGCGTCATGAATTGCTTGAACTTTTCTAGTTATGCTCCTTTTGTGTCATTGCTATGGAAGTTTAATTAACGGACAATATGAACCACAATTCAGTCATTTTGGTCACCTATTCCAGTGACGTCTGAAACATTTTCCACTGCGATTTCGTTGAATCTTGAACGAAGATTCCATTTGCCTTTTCGTTGAAGTGTGTTTCTTTGATCTGCACCACTTTTCCTGCAAAGGGCGTAGAACTAGAACTAGATCATTCATAACTGGCGTCGGCCTATGGTTCGTAAGTTTTAAATTATCGACGCTATTTGACCGCATAAGTTCATTTGTCCAAACGTTCATTCCAAATTTTGCCTTTTAGTACCGTATCGCTATTTCTGCCGAGATAATTCCATTTTGCATATCTCATTTGATCTTTTTTATAGTTTCGTTTTGACCGTGTACGTTTATATATTTCTGTATTATACGGTATCTGTTTAAATTCCCTGAGCCTTTCTCTTCTTATCGTTTGTTCTAGGCCATCTGACAGTATCAGCTTCGCGTTTTTAAGCTGCTCTCAATAGCTCATAGCCCCTCATATGACCCTTTGCCCGCCTAGCGTACATGCTGTAATTTTTCGATCTGATTTGTAAAATTGTATTGAACTTAAACAATTTTTACTGTAGATGCTGTTCGCACGACATGACTGTAATCTAAAGGGTATCACATAAATGGAAGATCTGGTAGATCAGTAGCATTTTCAAGTTTACCGACAATATAAATGAGGATAATGCTGCAGTCAATTTACATAGTACTTCGCTGGTTATGCAGCTCTTAGCTTACTTTTTGACACAATCCATTGCATTCAATGACTATAAGACAGGAATATACTAAACATCCATTTTTACAATTCAGCATTTGTGGGGTTCGCGCAGCACACGAAAGACGTACCTTGCCTTGCAACCAGCTAGCCACAAGACGAAGTAGCGACATGGCGTCCCAGCAAAAATCGGCCTTAGCTTCTTGCCGTAACTCGTTCTGTTCCAGCTTTCGAATGTTTCCACACACAGCGTCACTCATAATAGCGTCGTTGAAAGTGTCGGTGTACGTATCGCCCAACTATGAGCTGCAATTTGTCCTTATCGACGTGGTGGGCCATAGCAAGCCTAGCAACTGACAAGCTACAAGTCGTAGTCACTGAAGCAGTTCTGTTATAGTGCCTATAATTCAGCTCCGTATCTTCGATTAGCAAGTTTAATTGTAGAAGCGATGTTTCAGTAGTCTGCACCCATAATATAGGCGGGTAGAGTATAAAATAAATTACACTTGGCAAAGGACCGTTGTCGTTCCCTATCTGCCGATGTGGATACAGCGCTGAAGAAGATGGTTGTTACCTTCCTGTTGTTTTAAACCATTGGTTTTTATCTCTTATTTTCTAATTATGTGGTTATTGCGGGAGACCCAGCTCACCGGAAAATAATAGTAATGGTAATCAAGAGAGAGGGGGTGAGGTGACGGGAAGGAGGGAGAGAGAAGTAAATGCCCCCTACCGAGAAATGCCAGATCGCCTTTTTCAGGGAGTGATCTCTTGTCTAACTCTTTCAGGAGTCCTAACTGCAGAGAAAGTTAGGATACCCACAATCATATAGGGGCGGGGCGTGGGGTAGTGGATAACAGAGCTTAACTTATTATCGGTCTGTGTCTTTATTTTCATAAAAAGTGGGTCTCCAATAGGCGACGACATCTCCCTTTTCATTCTCCTTTTAGCGTCTGCCCTTACGGCACCATTTTAAGATTGCAACTTTGTTTCAATAACTATAAATTATTTTCTCTTGTGGAATACAAACCAGTTATATTTACTTCTTAAATTACCTATCTTTCTGACATTTTGGATTCATTGAAAAAGGCAGATGTCCTCGGCGAACTCCGAACTGTTGCGTCAGACCGCCCTAAACGACTAATAAAAGCAACGATCATGCACCGATAACGTTAAATAACACATTATTCTACATTATCTATACATCTACATTATTGACGTCCTGTGTAAACAAGGCCCTTGGTTTGGTGTCTACCTAATTGTAGACATAAACGTTCCGTCGGATTGATTGTTTTATTTTAAGCAACGGCTAATGGCGGTACCGCATTTAAAACTTGAGACATCGACTTACATTAGATTGGTCATGTACTTTGGGTTGTATTATCTATTGTACTAGATGTATTATGTTAGGAGAAACACGTTCATATAAGAAATGCATGAACTGATGGTTTCCAGTATAAAGCTTTGCACTGATGAACTTGTTTCATCTACGAAAGCTATGTACTTTTGAAAAATCCTATATACATCTATATAGCTGATATAGATCTGTTCTATAGGCAGGCGCGTGAAATATGTAAGTTATAAAAAGAGTTGTAGTGGCTTTCGTTATAATACAGCCGCTTCTGGCATTAGTTGAATAGGTCAACAGGTCTGACCGGATAGCTAAGTTACGATCCTTGACCACATGTCAATCTAGAAAACCTACTCACGTCGTGCACATTCAGCAATTTTGCTAGCTCTCAGCAAAGGCTTCATGCTGGGCACCAGCTAAAAATCCTAGACCCATTGTTTACTAAACCTCAAAGTCGGTTCGGCTTTAAAATTAAGCACGATTAAACATTTTCATTTTAAATCGCTGACGAAACGTTGGCGTTTATCACACGCCATAGATACCACCTTCATTACTTTATAGCTCTGAATTTTGAAAGAATAACGTAAGTTGCATAACGGCGATGTTGTGTAGGGACACGGATACCGTTGTTCGTTACGTTCTACTAGTAAACGATTTCTATGTAGTTTTTGATAGACCACAGTGTCTCAGTAGCAACGAAGTTGAATTTGTCCAGATATAACCTCTACATAAGAATCATTTCTATGTATAACTGGATGCGTTACACAAGTGAGAAGAAGTTATCTATTTTGACGAATCATCAGTGATGTCAATCGGGAATAAAGCACGACCCACATCGTCAGAGTTAAAGAAGCCTGGGTCAGTCGTGGTCGGTAGAAAACAATCAGCGATTGCGACGCCTATCAAATACGAAGCTGCGCAAATTCCCGTTCCGAAAGCGTCTTCTATAAATTACGATCTGGAAAAAGCCATGCAAAAGAATCCGGAAAATGATAAAGTCGGCGTTATTGTTGAGATTCCAGAAAGGTCCATGTAAGTCTGAGGTACAGTTTATATCGAGGCGTCACTCTAGGGGAGCAACGATTAACAGTTATTGTATAGGAAACGTAGATCCTCTTGAGCTAGAGCACACCTTCCTGAGTTGAGAACGTTTATCCTCAAAACTGAACTTCCAGCAGGAAATAACTGTATAATTAAATACGTTTTTAGAAAGGACATCGCTTTGTCGCGGTTGATTTTTCATGACGATAGGCTAACAGACCAGCGTTACCGTTATTGCACGTCATCGATTGCTGTCAACGTAATCAATGTAAATGTAAAGAGTCAGTGCACGCACGTTTATCAACACTTCAACAGATAATCGTGTTTTAGCCATCTGTATTCGTCGATACTACTCTGATTCGCGATTCCCCTTCTCAACCAACCTCGCTTTGCTTAAGGTTATAGAGTGCAACAATGGGTTGGAAGTTGGAAGTCTACCGTCCGTACAGAAAGGGTAACATGTGTTCCCGCTAGGTTTCTGTCTCGTTCAGAACTCGAGACTTTTGCGGGAGAACTCGAGACGGTTTGCCCACTATCAGTGATTTTTGAACTGTTTTTCCTATATATGTATAGAAAAACTTGGAAGAAAATGACAGTGTCACCGACGAGACCTGGCTTGCCTATGGATGCAAAAGGTATTGTGTATGAAAAATGACAGATGAACCTTAGAAGCACCTATAGCCAGTTCAACCTGTAACACAGATCTCCGATATGTACTAGTTATAGCTAACCGTGTCGCAATAGATATTATTGTATAATTGAAACCGAGATAATTAACTTATCAGCTGTCGCAGCGTGTTGTTCACATAACGAAGCGTGACAAAACGCTCCCCAGCAGCTTCATAATGAGCTTTACTGGCAAATTTAAAATGGAATGAAAGCATTCGTAGGCAATCCGTGTCAATAAATGGCAAGCAGATCCCCAAGCAGTTTGCAGTTGGCAAGCAGTTTCCCACCCCTGACTAGGACCTATAGGAGTAACCTATATTATGACACCGTTGTCGCGTCACAAGGCTCTCTTCCTGCTTCCAGTATATTTTTTCTATAGATAACCTTCGAAACATACGACTTCGCCAGTAAGTAATTATATGATTATAGTGTTTTACGAAAGTTTCTACCCGCTCTATTGCGGCTTACGTTGCGATTTAATGATATTTGGGTAAGCGTATGTGGTAAAAAAAATTATGTAGCAATGGTGCAACAAGCTGCTTGCTATACACTGACTGTCTAAGATCTATCAAGAATAATATTATCAAGAGGTTAAACACATTCTTTGAAGGACAATGCTAGGATCAACCAAAAAGGTTCCTCGCGTTCAAATTTGTCTTTTTGGCTAATATAACTCGCATACATTTATACAATCATTTTAAGTATAAAGATCTTACAGGGTCATCAATATGAATACGCGCGCAAAGGCTCGTGTTGGTGTTTGCCTAGAGTCGTACGCATTTATCGATTCGTTTCCGTTAATTCAGTTATTATTGCTCTGTGTGGATTTGCAGGCGTGAAATGTTACCAGTTATTCTAACCTTTTTTTGCATCCTGACCTGTTTGGTCCCGATCGACATTTTTCTGGCACTTAGTGTTATGAACTATAAGGATCCCGTTCCACAGCAGGTCACGCAGGCCATCACGTCATCCGAATCCCAAGTAGAAGCCCATCTGTTGAAAAAGCGCTCGTATGATCTCGAAGCCCTTGGAGCAGACTCGAATAAAAACGTATCGACCTCACCGGAGAACTGGTGCGAGCGCAGCGCCGAAATTAGTTCTAACGTTTTCACCATCACATATGATCTTGGCAAAGTACAAAGGTTCCTCGATAGGCCACTCATCTATGCGATGGTTTACTCGGTGAGTACGTTGAGATGCGACAATTGGAAGAGGAGTCCGTTAGGTTATTTTAGCTGTATGTATAAATGCGTCAGAAAAAAAAACTCGATGTGTTTATTCGACATCCTGCTTACCTCGACAGCCAAAGTTACCAACTGGTGTATACTACCTATTGTAGCAAGCTTTGTAAAGCACACCGAGCAGATTTTAATATGGTTTACCGATATTTTTGTTCACGTCCCCGCTCTCAATTAGAATAAAATTAACAAAAAAAAAAAATGTATTAAAGAATATTACAATTTATAGACAAACACATTAGTTGGGGGGAGGGGGGAGGGGAGCTGTTTCTTGACAGATTTAGACAAGGAATTAAATATGTTCGTAATCAATCGATTTAACCCAAACCTTCATGTTTTCGATCTCCATGCGCTCTGCAGATCAAGCTGACAATACGGGTTCCGCTGGCCGTACTGAGAAGCGGCTCGTATGTGAACGCGTTTATCTTGCCACAGACGATCCCACCAGAAGCCTATGTGTTTAACCTCACCAACTACGAATTAAATGCGCAAACATTACGTTTTACAAAGCTTGAAAGCTTCGATGCTTCTAAGTACGGAACATGACTTTCCAGCACCGGGAACACTGTAATAATTTTAGCAGATTTACATTCTACTATGTCTTCTTGTACGATACGTAGTTTTCATACCAAGCCTTAATATAACGTTACTACCTAACGATCGAAAATTGCTTTAACGAGGTTAGAACAAGCACTTTATCCTTGGCAAAATCTTCTTACTGATATTTCGAAAATGTCGCACCTCAAACAGTTCTAGTCGTGAAGAGTATGCTGCCCAACACGGCTGCAGGGAGCAGATCATTGCCCTAACCCAAAATTAAACCCATTTCCGAATCATGTTCTCGAACTAAAGACGCCACAAAGTATGTAGATATTTTTCGAAAACTGTTAAGCTTAATCTCGTAAATGGATTTCGGATATCATGAAGACATTCAGAGCTCACTAAGCGCATCTTCTCAAGTATCCTGGGAAAAAAAGGCTACTATATCAGAGCCCTCTGTTTTATAGAGAGAATGTTGGACACTGTTATTATCTAATATTTAAATATCTATCTATATAGATATTTCAATAAATATTCGTAGTAGAAAAACGCAGGTTATATCCATTTGAAGTTGGCAAGCGAAAAAATCTTAAGAACGATGATTGAACTCAGACAAAAAGCATAGATAGACTATTCTCCATCTGATAATAAGTGAAAGGGGAGATGATCCCATGTAGCCGTGGCTGTCGATGAATGTCTAGGACGACGATTTTGTGCTTGGCCAAACTGTACTATTCGCTATGATAGCACATTATCGACTCTTTTCTTTGTTTGTAGCTTATTTTATATATATTATGTTATATATTTTATTATATATAATAAATATATATTAGAAACTTGTAATTTCAGCCTGACAAAGAGTTTCTTAAGCTATTCAAGTTTGGAGCGACTTGGACACTTCGACCTTGTGAGTCTCAACGAAGGATTCACATTCTACAAGTTATACACGGTCAATTTTGTGATGGATTTCGGCTTTCGGAGATTGCGGATAGAGACATGTGGCCGGCCGCATCAGTGTAAAGTTCAACATGATAAGCATGTTTGTTTTCTTATATCTCGTTTAAATTCGATTTCATAGTGTATGTGCCTTGGCTGTTATTAGCGGTAGATTTAATGTATATCGAAAGCTGGATTTACAAGCCTCCGGCCGTTGTACAAACGTTTTTATCATATCTAAACAAATCGGTATGTTTTTGTATAATTGAGACCAGCCCTTATATTTGTGGAAGGAAATAGGAACGATTACTCTTCCTGACCTGGGCGTCTAACAATATTTAGATCATGCATGGCTAAATAGTTCATTCATAAGGTCAAGAATAGCTGACTCTATCACCGATGCATATACGGTATTCAATGCACAGCGCATTTAAACGTTCGATTTTTTACCTTTGGCCTCTTATTAGGTATATTACCCCCAAGGCTCCTAGCTGCTGACTGTTTTCTCTGTACGCATTGACCTATTGTACTTTGCTCACAACGGCCTTGTAGACGATTCATTTTGCCTTCATAACAGTGCTTTTCCGATTGTATCCGAATTATATTAAATCAAAGTCACTTTCTAGCCAAAAAAGTTGTTTTAATTTTAGGCGTGACGTACTAAAAGTCATAGATGAAGCTTTGAGGACCAATAGTGTGGAACAGCCGCCGGTCGTCAGTAAATCAGCTTCTCGTTAAACGTTCGGGAAGCTGTCTTAGAGTACCATAAACTGGCTAAAAATAAGAATATCCAAATATAGGAAAAAATGATTTTATCAATTTCGACCTGTCAGCTTTGAAGTGGATTAGGCCAATTACCACCATATGACCTATAAATAAAGTAAGGTGGGGATCTGTTTACTATCTAAACGCCAATTGTGCTAACAAAATTTCACTGTTATAGCATAATTCTATATATATATATATATATATATAGATAGATGACGACATGCGAGGTCTTGAACAGCCGTAAAACCGCTATCTATATCAGATACACAATGGACGGTTGATTCAATGCATTGTAGCAGTGTTCCTATGCATGCGGTTTGCTTAGTTGGGTTCCTTGCTTAGCTGCTATCGCTGATTGTTGTTTCTAGTTGAAGTGAGCGCTAAACGAAGGGTCTCTATACGATCGTACACGTGCGTACATGGACATGAGAGGTGTAACCCGACGTCGTACCCTATGTAGCTTTCATATAGGCTGAGGCGTTTTACGATAGAATAACAGCAGCAACGACAGCAATAAAATGGAGCGATCTGCGTTGTGCACGTACTTATTATTATTGATTATGCTTCAGTCTTCATTTAAACGTTCCTTGTTTACTGTTATTGATTTCAATTAATGTCTCAAGAGGCAGGCGTACGAAGAAGTACCATGGAGTATACGATCAAGGAAAATATTACATTGAAATGGCCAAAATACCCCTACAGTATCCCCAGTAGAAAATTCTGGGTATTACCAAATACGCGTACACCTATTCGCATTGGAATCGTTGCAGGAATGACCAACCAGTCAACTGATCATAGACAGTACATACTGACCACACGGCCACACAGGGTCGACTTATTTCGAGCTAGCAAAAATAGA
This sequence comes from Varroa destructor, assembly GCF_002443255.2. Lineage (NCBI taxonomy): Eukaryota > Metazoa > Arthropoda > Arachnida > Mesostigmata > Varroidae > Varroa > Varroa destructor. The sequence continues at coordinate 34,468,958 of NW_019211458.1, read as the reverse complement.
TAGTCACTACTATGTACTACACAGACGTCGGACCAGTGGTGTTAACAATGTCCCTTCGGATTTTACAGATCACGGTGGCAAATGACAGTTCGGGCTCGGTTCTGGCCATCCGCGTAGTAAATCAACTAAACGACGTTACTGTGCACGCTGACGGTAATTACGCAAGGATCGAAGACAGGGTCTGCTGTCAAGTATATTTGAAAACTTCTTATCTAAAGCGGACGAAGCTATGCCAAACAAACAACACTAGCGAAGACATCGTTTGTAACGATGCAACTACAGATCCAGCATGTAGATCATACGTGCAGTGATTTACTGCTGGTAAAAAAAACACAATGATTAATTTAATTAAATGTAAGGCATATTAGCATTGCACGTACTCGTTTCGCTTACATGCTTTATAATTGCGAAATAATCACACTCGTTACTGGCTTCCACTGATTGCGAGGAGTTCAAAAGTAGGGATTTTCAAGTATACCGAAATATAGCGTTCCATTTTTAAGGTCAGTTAATAGTAACGTGTAGCGTAACAGTAATAGTACAGAGACACGCTACGAACTAAAAAATGTACGTTCCTTAAACAACCTAGGTAGTGTTTTCCTTTAAGGGAGTACATTTAGGCAGAGATCTCTCGATGATAAACCTAAGTTGAACGGCTCTGCTTTGCATTGAACTCTGCAGAGGAGGTATCTACTAAAAAGAAACTGCTGGAGTCCGCTCAGGATCGTTCATATGCAAACGTGTATCCTTTTTTGTTCAGTTGCCTATTATCGTAATTGGCAATCTGCGTGGTGTCAAAAAGTTACTCGTCGCATCGTAGTCAGTGATATACATTGCAGTGGCTTATTAAATTATCATTATTCTATTATTATTTTAACTGAAGTGAACTACTGCTTACTCTTGTCTCAAATAGTGATCCCCTGATGGTTGCCTCGAGCTGGTAAATCTAATAATGAAAAACCAAGACCAAGTTTAAAATGAATATTAGCAAGATAATAGGGTTCTTACAAACGTATCAAGGACAAAACACCATAATATCGCTCCGGTATATATAATAGAGATCATATAGATACATATAGGTAATCCGGTCACTCAAGTAAATGAGTCTCGTGGTCAGAGGGAGCGTCCCAAAATCAGCAAGTCCAGTCGGATCAGTATATGATAGACAAAGAACAAATGATAAACTGCCTTATCATTGGAAACGTGTATCAATTGGAAAATGGCATGTCATCTAGTTAATTTGAGTGAAGCTAGCTACGTCGAACTACGTCCGTGCTCATCGCATCACAAACTTCGGCAAAAGTAATAAAGCAGTAATACCACATTTTTTCCGGTGTCATACCATTAGGTTCTAAAGACGCAAAGAGGCAAACATCGAAGAAGATAAATCCATACTACTATAGTATTTAAGCCCGTTGCCGGAGAAAGGTAGGAGCCACCTGGGTCCTAACTCTCTTGTTCTAGTTGTGTTCTCGTGTGTACCATGCTATCCCCCGAGTCGCATAATAAAGCCCAAAAAAAACGTAGCGTTTCAGCGAAAGGCCAGCACAAACCTCTCCGATACATCTATAATGGCCAATTGCTCGTAGTTTTTTCCTATGTCACATCGCATTGAGAGTACGAAAGAGAAACAATTCGCATTGGTAATAAATGAGGACCTCGTTTCGCGTCTATCCGTTTTAGAAATAGCCAGATTATAATAGCTTTCCTTTTCGATATGTTTCTAAAATTTTGGCGATGATAAATGGTATATGTTATATGCGAAAACCAGTGGCCAATACAGCGAAGACTAAGGATGTAAACTTCGACCCAAGGCGGTGGCCCGACGGACTGGTATTCTTCGCTTTGGCGCATCGAAGATCGAAAATGTGACGTCTTTCCTTGACTCAAAACATCGAACAAAAGGATAGCAGGCTATTTTCGGCCTTTCGCATGTAACACTTTCTCACTTATGTAAAGCCTGATACGCCGCGATTAAATATTCGCATTGGAGCTCCGATCGGGATATGGTTTCAAGACCTTCTCAGAGACGAATCTGGCCAATATTTTAGTACCATTTGTTGATACCGTCAAATTTGATGTACTCTCATCCGATAAACAGTTCGGAATCACCAAGGCATCGAAATACTATACAATTGCCAATAGCGAAACTGCCATTTTCTTTACATGTAACAACAGTGCCGAAATACGTCGTACGGAGTACCAGCTGTTTAAAAACGACGCCAGTTGAACGTCGAATCAGAGATATCTATCTCAATATCTAGAGTACGTGCTTAAAGGATTACCCTCTGTTGACGAAATTTTCTTATGGTCTCTTTTGCGTATATTTGCGTCATTGGCTCAATCATTAAGTTTGTAAACATTAATATCAATTAACCTGATCGATCAAATGTTTCTTTATCATGAGTTTTAGGACTAAATAGATTAGTTTAGATTTTTCGTTTAAATGCTTTATTTTTGATAAAATGGTGGTAAAATCTTTGAATGTGTATATCGGTATTAGCCGTCTGTGGTACTTTTTTGGTGCCATAAGTGGTAAATCTACTTATATGAACCTTTTCCTTGTTCAACCTTAGTATTTTTATAAGTAGCAAGACGCGCAAGTGGTGCTTTGTAAACTTGGATAATGAATGAAGTATATGTTCCGAACTATAACAATTTGTATAAAAACCTTTGCGTAGCCTCATTGTATATTTTTGGGGCTAGATCTTAATAATCTTGAAGCAGTAAACAAACTAGTGGTATAAAAAAAACAAGTTCTACCCAGGTTTCTAACCAACCGATTTTAGTTTCTATCCTGAAATACGACGCGAGGCCAAAGGTACTCGTGGGCCAGTGAATTTGGTAAGTTGTTTTAGCCATAATTGTAAAGTTTCGCTCGTTTGAGTCACATCAACTAGAAACCATACGATTTGCATACATAAATGCTCTAAAGAAGAGATATACATTTAGTAGAGATTTACGGCGCCGATAGCTTTGACAACGTTATTTTGTATGTGCATATAAACCAATTCGCTTGATAAACGCTTTTTGGATCAAGTAGACAATAAAACAATATAAAGTGTTTCCGTTGCGTGAAACGTGGGCGTTATTGTAAAGGGAAAGGCGATTATGTTAACATCATAACCTCCCATAAGACCCACATCACAAAACCCACCAGACCTCAAACCACAGCCTCAAACTACGTATTGAGAGACTTCAAAAAGCGCTTATACATGTCTGAGACGACATGTTTAGAGATCTTTAGACTTAGCCCTTTTATGCGAGGGAAGTCACGCGTTCAGAAGCTTATGAAACTACACTTTCATTGGCTTCTGAAACTACTTCTTTACAATTGTCTTAGAGCACATCTTCGTTCAGATCTCAAACCACGCCTCTCAGACCACAATTTTATACAAACCTAAACAACAGCCTGAACGTGGTATCCAACCTTCTCCTCAAAGACCTTGGAAACCATTTCCTCAAAGGAGTCTGTAACCATTGTCAGAAGTCACTGGAAGTACACCCTCTGATGAGCCTGAAAGCACACCCTGGCGTAGGCTAGAGGTATCTCCCGCCGACCATAGATTCAGATGGGATTCGAACTACACCCTCAGGACAACCACGTACTAGCCTCGAACTATAGTTTCAGTCTGGTCTTCAAGCACACTTCTAGAAATTTTTGTGCCGCAGACATAAAACGATATGTTCGTATGCTTCTGAAATTATATCTTTAGAGACCTCCAAAACCGCACGGTCTCATCCCCCTGATAGAGCTCAGATACATAGAGTTCAGGTCATATTTTCAGAGCGATTTCGGACTACAACTTTTTACAGGATTCGAACAACAACTCGAGCCTGGTCTCCGGCAACATTTTCAATACCGTTGGAGACTAGGTATCTACAGGAAACTTTAAGACCACGTCGTTAATGACCTTTGAAGCCACGTCTCATTAGAGGGGTCCGTAACCACTCCGTCAGGGGTCACTGAAACTCCACTTCTTTATGAGTCCATGCCTTCAAATGGCCTGAAACAAGACTTCTGCATTTTCACCAGTTTTAGATGGAATTCAAACTACACCCTCAGGGAAATCTTAGGCTAGAGTCCCGTTCAGGCCTCAAACTAACTCAAGCTGCTACCCAACCGTGCATTCAGAAACTTCTGTACATACATTCTCGGAGGGATCAGCAACCACATTTTCCGAGGAGACTATAACCAGAGCTCGGGGGAATATTGTAATCACACATTTTAAAGAAATCTGCAAGCACAGTTTCAGAGGAATCTATAAACACAGCTTCTGAGGTACCCACGGTCAGGGATTAGTGAATCCTGCCCTCACATAGATTTGGAACTACACCCTCGCGTGGGTCTAAAACTATGCTATCAAAAAACCATTAAAATCACCTTCTCTGATTCGTCAGAGGCTATATTTTCAGAGAGTTCGAACCACGCTTGTTATACTTCTAAAGCCATACTTTTAGATAGTTCCGGAGCCATACTGTTTTATATACCGGAGATCATACTCCCACCTGGGTACACTCTCAGTACAATCTAAGATTATAACCCCTTACCGACTTCGAACAAGACTCCAGCTTAGCCTCCCATCACATCCTCCAAAAGACCTCAGAAGAAACGTCTGCAAGGAGCAGAGGCCGCGTCGTCAGAAACATTTGAAGTTAGAACCTCAGGAACCTCTGAAGCCACACGGTCGGAAATGTCTGTAATCACATTGTCAAAGGCACCTGAAACTACAATCTCGCATGGGTCTGAGATCACACTGCTTTCATGGCACTAAAACCATACCTTCACATAATCAGGCACTACACTTTTCGGGAGTAAGCGTTCGCATATGTTTGAGACCACAATATCTCATGCGTCTGAGACCACATTTTTCAGTTGGGACTCGGAACTACATCTCAGGAATAATTTCAGGCTACAACTCCGTACAGGCCTAAAACTACACTTCCTAAGCCTGGTCTCCAACTTCTCCCTCAGAAATCCCTGAACCCAGTCTTTGAGGGACCTGTAATTACATTCTCAGAAAGACCTCTAACCACATCATCAGGGGATCAATAACCACAGCAAGAAGGATCTGTAAGGATATTGTCAAAAGGACCTATAACTGCAGTCTCAGAAGAAATAAATGCAGGTCTATGAAATAAAAGAATTTTTAATGGTTTCTCTAGATCTTCTTTGCTAAGCTTCAGATTTCCCTTACAAACGGCATTATTCAAATCGAATTGGAACTTTCTCAAGTTAAGCGTGACATTCTCTTAATTAGATCGGACGAATTAGGAAACATCTCGTCAAACATTTCAAATAAAACAAACACATTTCCAATTACACCGGAAATCTATTTGACCCATTTCTAGAAAACTAGTCTCGCTGTTTACAACGATGCTAAATTATGTAGGAAGCAAGGTCATAATGCTGAATAATCTAAAAACTCTTCCGGAATAGCTTTGAACATTGCGGCTTATACAACGTGGCATCTACAACAGCACATACTCATAACAGGTCCGTATCGTATATTTGACATCAATCTATGAGAACTTACAAGGATGGAAAGGAAAATCGTGTACTTTTTTGGCCGAGTTTTATTCAGTACATTTTTTTTCACGTCGATTGTTTGAATAGTCTGGTTGAGTTGACACATCTGGGGAAAATCAATGCGCCTATCAACTGTCTGAAAAAATTTTTAATCTGACTGGACTCTGGGCTTTGGTTTTTCCTTTGAAGCCACCCATGCCGGTCTCTGGTTCATGCTGACGTACAAGTACCACTTTTAGTCACCTGTGACAATTCTGCGCCAAAATGGCCGCGTGGCGAAATACTGAGAGGCAGTATTGGGGTGTGATTCATTGTTAGATTCAAAGAATCCATGAGATAGTCAAGCTCTAACTGCACTCAAAAGTAAGTAGGCAGCAGCTTGCAGTTGTATGACTTCAGCCGATGCCCGGTCGTTTTTTGTCAAACGTGTCTTCAGATAGTCGTCATCAAAGTTAACTATCAGCCAGAACGAAAGGAATTTTTCAAGATCCGGATACCGTCTTCGTACTTGGCAAATCACTCTAGACCAGCTCTATTAGCAGTAACGTCGTTACTATACACAAACGAAACGTACCGAGCTGTTTTGGTGGCGTTCTTGTCTTGACGAAATGCATTCTATAGCATGTGACAGATATGCAATTTGTCTCCAGCTGGAACATCCATCTTTGAGTTCTACGACAACTAATGGAACAAAAAAGGGTAGGACCGAATAGCGGATCAGAGTAAACAACAACGAATGAGAGAATCCTTTTTTTCTTCGTTTAAAACTTCGGTGGCGGTTTTTCAACCAAAGAATTTCAAATAAGTTTTGCCCATTTACAGTCCCATTTGGGTTGCAATTTGCTGTTTCAAAGGAGCCGTCCATTCGGTTAATGGGGAACGTTTCACAAGTATAGAAATAGAATTTTATAATGGCCCTCCATTGTGTGATACAGTAGTATATGCAGTTACACCGTTTTAAAAAAAATTATGTGTAATAAAGCAACGTTGATTACCACGGACGTGGTCGACTTATCAAATACGATCCCGAAACGTAATCTCTGAATTTCCTTCTCCCGGCAGACTTCCTCCGACCCACAAACGATGGAAACATCACGCTACGGTAGGACGAATCGCTGATAATTTCGCTTGATGACGTTTCGAACTGAATCCATGATTTATATTATTGATAAAAGAACTCGTTTCCGCTTCCTGTACGAAAGCTATAAACACAAATAAGAAGCAATGTAGCGTTACTTTGTCCCTTGAATGAATTTCAACCAACTATTACGTATACTTGCTATAATTTTATTATCGTTTTTCTTGTTTATTTTATTATTGTTTCTCTTCATTTCACATAGTTCGTTTAAAATGTATGATTCACAGGTATAATAGCAAAAGTATTTGTTTGAATCAAGTTTTTCAAATAAGAAAATGTATAGACCTTCTTTTATTGTAAAGTGTCCTTATCGGCACTCCTGATTTCATCAGGTCCCTGTGGAGTCGGACTGTAAAGTCCTGGAAGTAATAAAACAAATTCAAGTAAAACAATATCTTTGGCGTACGTGCCAAAAAATTAAAAAAATTGCACGTTCGTGTTGAACGAAGACTACCTTTCGTCAAACTGGCGGTCCACATAGAAAAGATGCTAAAATACTCTTCACCAGAAGCTCACCGGGTAACACTGTTTCTAGATAGTTTGTTAAATGAATAACTTGCTCTACATTCTGTTTAGTCGAAAGATGTTTGTCGGCAATGATTTGTGAGTGGTTATTTTTGCCTGCCGATCTTCGATGGCATATGAAATATGTCTGGTCTTCGATTAGAATCTGGTAGAAAGTATTTGTTCTTCTGGTATTAAACTTGAGTGTTTGACACAGTACGGATAATTACGTAATATCTGTATATATGCAAAGGGATCAGATCAGCACGATGCATCGTTCTCGTCCTGTTTGTAATGTTCGAATTGAAGTATCTCAGTATTAATCACTGCGACTACTACCATCAATTTCAAAATGATGGTAGCAGACCAACGGAACACCTCGTACAGGCAACTTGTAACCGTATGTTGATTCTTTTTGTCAAACTCATTATGGGAACTTCATGCCCGGTCCTATGTCCGTCATACGTATTCAATACTATTAATAACCTGGCTTCCAAACCCGGCGTAGACACACTTCGTTTCGCTCTGGGAGCCGGCCGTCTGAAACGATGCCTCAGTGCCTTACGTCAAAGTTAACATACTTATGTAGTATAATCGACAGTTAAAAACAAGAGAAGAACCAATTTCGAAAAGTTATTGTTTATGTTTGTGTGTGTCCTTTTGGTCTAACTGGTGTAAGTATAGCTTTACGCTGTTCCTTCAAAGCTTTCTCTCGTTAATTAAGAAATGCCCTTTGATTGAAGTAACGATATTTTTCGAGACCTTCGAAAAACTTCTTAGTAGCCAGACATAGCAATGTAACATTTGACGAAGAAGTTGTCGACTAGAAATATATCCTCATTATCGGATACCGTGCTTTCAAAAACAAACCAGAGTCCTTCTATTAATCAATAAGGGTGCATCAACGGTGCGACGCCCCAGCAAGCGCATGAATTACTTCAAGCTGTTGCGCTCATTAAAAGAGCCATATGCGTGTTACGACTGCCATATAATTGATAAGCGATAGGGAAATACCTCAAACTGAATTGAAGCCTGATTGAGTAAATAATTGATTTAAGAACACCAACTATATAGTGTACTTACCAAAAGTAGTCCCCGTTGACGTAACTCTATTGATGAAGTGAAGCAAATTATCTCATCATCTATATATTTGTAGATAGGAAATAGATACCACGTCGCTAACACTGCCTTCAAGTTAAAAACGGAGGAGATTAACGAAACAAACACAATGACACATGTAAAAATGAACGAATTATAAGCTCACAGTTCGTTGTCGTCATTTACCTTTCATAGAGCATAACAACTTTTATAGTTCATTCCGACCACTGCGGAACATGACCGACCTCATTTACCCAAAATACGAGATACTTTTGAAGTCTAGCATAGTTTCACACATCTATCATTCTTGTGGACCACATACATATCTTTCGTCGCTAGCAGACCCTGGCTGTGTTATATAGATATATTTACTGCCCACAAAGAAGGCGGGTGGGCAGTCCATGAAATTGCCCAAGCTGTAAAATATAAAATATATAAACTTCTGTCCAGATTTGAACAAGGCTGTAAACAGAAAAACGTTGACAACAGATTGCATTTCATATACGTAAATGTAGGATATAGATTGAAAGCCAACTTTAGGTGAAAACCTCATTTCTCTGTCGGTCACCCAAAGATCACATTATATTTGCTCATTTTACTGGTTACTCATACTGCATAACGCATTGACTACACCTATCTGATGATCCATATAGTCTCATAGAAAAATGTGTACGGTACGAAAACGGAGTGTGCAGTTCTATGTACACCGAAGAAGGAGGACTGCTAAAAAGAAGCTGACAACTAGCCAAGCTGACTTAAGTTAATCTTCGGAAAAATAATTCGACTATAGTTAAGGTACCAAGCCTTACGGTAAGAGTGGCATGAGTTTCAACCGTATTTATACTTTCGGCCTGAACTTCAAGTTTAATTTTGGTCCACTTGTGAGTGCGAGTGAGAAAATTAGGAAACAGGTAACGGTCGGGTTGTCCTCCAGAAGAATTGTAATTGCCTCTGTCTAGCGATATATCTATGCGCAAATGTTACAGATGCGGCAAATATACGTACAGAGCGTTGCTAGCTTTCCCACATAATTCATGGTTGTAAGTTTTGGAAACTAGCTAATTAGACATTAGTTTATTTTTGTTCGTAAACAAAAGTCTTAAGTCAGCAATTTCTACTATGATCCTTTGAATGGTAGAGACGTGCCCCGGCTGCCTTCAACAGCAGAGAGAAAAATAGATTCTATTGCGGCAAACCTGTGTAGCTATTTATTGCCTACGCTATTTCAGGCTCGATGCCTTAAGTACCCACAGCGGCTAAGTTCCCTTAACGGCAAGAGCGTGGTGTTAACACGGAGTTCGTACGTTCGAGGTTCTGTTTTGAAATAAGCCGTTTTCGCAGCCAAATACAAATCGTTGTGCTTTGCATCGGTTGATAAATTCAATGAAGGGATCAAGGTCTCAGCGGTTCGAAGTACTGTTCTGTGTTGGTCCACTGTGAGCAGGATCAATATAGTATGGAAGTTTCAGTCGTTATATAATATACTCCCTAGCCGGAATTGTTGAGCGCCTACAACGAACTACGAGTTAGCACGGTACCGAAAGCAGTGGAAGGCTTTGAGGCTTTAAAGGGTACGCAAGGTACCATTAGCTCCTGTAGGGTTCGGATTCGGCCCCATCTTAATCGTTGTCCTGCAGGCAGCCCACGATGAGTCCCAGATTTTATCAGACTTAAAACTTCTTGCAAGAGATCTTCACGCAGTCATTACCGCTTCAATTTCAAAGATAATACCGTTTGATAAATGTCTCCCTTGCGGTCCGGTATACTGAACTAACTTCTAGGTCTATGTATTTATCTATGTTAGATATGGGAATACGCGTTTCTTTTCGTAAACGTTATAATTTTCAATGTGTGAATCTATAAAGATAACAAGGATAGAACTGAATAGTTGTAAAATTGTCGAAAAAAGTGTCGCAAGACGTAAACCTCTCTTAATGGAGACATGAGGATTTTAAGTGATATTACAAGGTAGATTGCGCAATGCTCACTGTATGATAATTTAGCTGGTAGGGTGTTAAATATTGTCAGTTGTTTTTATATCGTCTAATTTTTGTACCTTAGACGATTGGGTCTCCGATTGTAAAAGGCTAGAAGTTGCTGGTGTGAGCTCCATGGCCCACTGCATTACTTTAGATAAAATTAAACACATATTGTGTGGATATAGCATTTGGAACAATACGAAACCGTACGGTAAACTAACTTAAGCACTTTAAACTTTCTTTAAAATGTTACACAGCGGTGCTACAGAGGTTGAGCAGTGTTTGCATTTTAAAAGCCCATTTTTTATTTTAAAATACGCAGCATAACCTTCACCTTTTATAGTTACTTGTATTTCGGTCTTTTTACTTCCAAAAAAGGTAAGAGAGAAACCACCTATCTTCAGTAAGTCTTTTGAAGGGTTTAGTAACTCTCCCAACTTCCTGTGTTTATGCAGATGCGTTAGCTGCTTTTTACCCTGAACGTGCCTGTATGCGACTTAGTCAGTCTAGACACAACCTTCCGTCTATGACTGTGCCTCCACTGCAGGTATCTACTTCACTATGAGGAATAAGCGTTTTTATTGTCAATTTTTTTTATTATAGGTCACTTGACATCTCATTGCTCTATGTTTGAGAACCTGAAAAGAGCGATCTAAATCCTACCATGGGTCTCACTTTGCCTCAGAAGAGAATATGAGCAAAAGGGTATTCAAATCCTGTGCTCTCCAGGTCGTTCTTGTTTGAACGAATAGGTAACAATTCTCATTTGCATTTTTAACTTCACTGCGTCATCCGGCAAAGGAAAAAAAACGTGCGGTAATTGAAAGCTACTAAATATAAGGCGAGAAAAAGCGAGCTAGATTTTTTAACCCAAGGCAATTTATCCACATCAGTGCGTATACCAATTTGAGTCGACACCTCGTCTATTTTCTAGACTTCGTTCGTAAATATTCCTGTTTCCATGGTGTTCTGAGGTATAAAATTTGGTTTAATTTCGGGTCGTCTACGAATGATCTCAAATGCGATCATCTTGAGTCAACATTCTGCAAGGGTAGCGAATTTTTGTTTACCTCAGTTCACGTCCATCGATTCTAGCTTTTTTTTTTTTTTTCGTTTTTAACTCGATACTAAGCAGCTTTCCCCTATCGTTTGATTCGATTCTAATAGCAAAAATATATCAACCTCGTGGATGAGACGGCTTATCGTACACCATTCGTTCCTTCACTCCACAGTTGCCCATGCGACCGCTTTTTACCCTTTCTTAATGTTTTTTTCTTTTGAATTGAATTGGTGTCAACACTTTGTGCACATGAGCCTCTATACAATTCCGTACAGATGCCATGTGTATGGTACAGTCGTATGCGGACGCTGAAAAGGTCTCCTTGAGTCAATCAGTTCTATAAGCACCTACGAAGCTAATTATTATCGATATTTCTCAAGATTTAATGGCTGTACCGCGTATTATAAATATGAAATGTTCTTGGTCTTGGTCACATTTTCTCTCACCGTTTACTGTTAACAAAAGGTCAAAGCTTGTTTGGCTGATATGTGAACAGGGTGTATAAATACGTTTTTTCTGCGCGATGACTAATGTCTTTATTATAGTTAACGACAGCCTTTTCCTGGGGCAGTTCAGTACTAGATCAAAAATCTTACTAGATTGATACCAGATCGGATTGTTTTCTAATCTATCTAAATTTAGGTAGACACATGTGCGTTATCACTTTTACCATCGGAAAAAAAATTTTTGAATCACTTCTCCCAATCGAGCTGAATACTAGTACTAGCAAGGATTTTTTTAACAGGATTTTTTACAAGCATTAAGCTTATAAATCGCTATATGATAAATATAATAATAATAAATATTATTTGAGAAAATACATTTTTAACTCGGGATCCTTTTTGAGATTGAAATTTGGAATATTTTTTTCCATTATTGAATAAATTCCTTTGAATTATGATAAGGATGTCAAATAAGTTTTTCTTTGTGTTTATGTCCTCAAATGAAAATGCTGAGACGCTTGAAGGTCGTTAAATCATTATTCGGACGCAAATTCCTCGTGATGCGCGCCATCTTCATTTCTAAATTCGAAATTATCCTAAGACATAGTCAGGCGATAGCATGCAAGCCTCTGGTGTTACCCATCGCTCCACCCTCCTTTCTTTTTACCGGCTTCTAATCATTAAGCTTCGTATACTAATGAGCTACTTAGATCGCGGTCAGTGGCCCAGTCCTCTCGGTTCTGTTAGTCCCAAACTGCCTCGACTCCTGCCAAACTTCTTCGGTGCGTAATTAGACCATTCAAAGCGACGTATACAAATTAAACAACGTTCGTGCTCGCGCTCTATGCAGTTAACGATAAATATCTGTAGTTATGTAATATCCTCGCCGACGTCAAGTCGTTAGTACTTGACAGAAAGTGTTAATAGCCGAAATGAGTCATTTCTTTTTTTGAACTTATACTTTCGTCTACTTCTCGTAGCTGGCCATGGCGTATTGATGCTCTGGATCCAGTGTGACATTGAGACGTAAGCGATTGCCGCGACTGGTCCAGTTTTTCGAGCAAACGCTTTAGGGCACCTTTATTAAAAATAAAATTCTAAAAAAAAATTATAAAATTAGACAACATTTACTGTTACAAAGTAATTGAACAATTAACACTTAACATTCATAACTTACAGTTAGTTGCTTTTAGCTTTACGTTTGCAGGAAAGAACGAGAGACGACTGACAAAAAGTAGATATGTTTTTACTAGCAAGGTTTTAGCTGAGATATATTTCAAAATACGAAGACTTCGTTCAAATAGCTAACGCACTGTGGAATAATAATAATAATATGAGCATATATAGTTAAAGTTCCCCGGTGCCCACCTACCAAATTTGCAGTTACCAAAACTATTTATTGTAAAGCGTAACACAGGAAAAGCGAGTTTTTGTTTTATCTTACATTTGCTAGCGTACGGTCTGTCGATTTCGGTAATTACGATTCTGTTGAGCTAATCCGTTAATGGACTTTTGTGATAATGCATGTTGCTTAGAAACAGATTAGAGTTGAAGCTACTCTAGCTAGTGATAAGGGCGAAACATTTTCCCAAAAACAAATCAGGCGCCACATATACAAAGCAATTAAATGCCACGCTAACTTCCCCCTTCGTTCTATTCGAGTTGTTTCAACGAGGCTAATCTCCATTGAAAACGCAGTATTAAGGCTTAGAAACTTCTAGCGCGGTACTACTACGTTCACCTTTCCTGTAAGGCAAAGTATAAGAAAATGCAAAAACTCGCTAAAATCAACGATGATCAAATTTGGTCACGAAATTCGGAAAATAACAATGACAAACCTTTACTCCCCTTATGCTGGTAGTTTTCTTTAGGCAATAGCAGTATTCATTATCGCCATTGCTGTAGAATACATTGTGCTTCGCTGATTTTCAGTATTCCTTTGTTTTCAACTACAAGTTTAGTAAAATGCGACTTCACGCTATTAGGGACGCAGTTAGCTTGGAGATTGGCAGAAATAACATCGTTCAGTATCTACGTATATCGTGGCACAAGGTACCGACCGTTGGGAAAACTAGCAACCTCGGCGTAGACGCTTAAGCAATACTGCACTTTTGTGCTTGTGACAGCCGGGAGGTTCATCGACAGCATCAAACGACCACAGATGTTAATGCACGAATACATACGTAGAAGCCAATAACTTGTCCAAGTACTATAAGGAAGTTAGGATTCATCCAAGACGAGGTTTCTCATGAATGTGAACAACATTTTTAGCAAATACACTCAAAGGTAATTAACCGATCAGGGGTTAAAAAAAAAAAATGATAACCAGAGGAAAAAATGCAGAGCATTAGAAACAAAAATAAAATTCCGCCTAAATGTTCTATGATTATTATGTAATTCGGCAACGGTCTCAGTACGTCGGTATCATAAATCCATCATATTATTTCACGTATCTACCAAATGCGGTGTTAAATATAACTGAATTTTCGGGCGCAGCTTTAGATTGTCGGGACACATAACAAAAAATTTCAATGATCCTCACGCCTAGCTGGTAATCATTCGTAAATTTTATACATTTTGCTATAACATACCACTTAAGAGGTAATTTTCTCTAAAATGTATGTACTTTTCCGTTTTATACAAGAGACTTAACTAGGTACATTGCAAACAATTCATTCAGTCGTAATCTATCGTTTACGAAACGTAGGTCGATAATCTTAACCAACTTATGTCAACAGAACAATTCAATTTTAAGGTTACTCTTGCTACTTTGAAGCGCAGAGACAGCGTCTCTAAAGTGTATAAAAAAGAAAATTATTTTTTCTGCAAATATATGTTCGAATATAAAGTTGGACATAAAGTGGAAATCTGTGTAATAAGTAATCCTTAGCATGCATTACAATACATATTGATGAGTGTGCTTCTTTTTCTACACACGATGTGCTTATCTACTAAATGCAAAACACCATCGATTTTCTTTTCATGCGGCAAAAAAATCAAGTTTTTAAACTTGTTATGGTGTTCGATGCCATGTGTAATTAGGGTCACGAATCGCATTACAAGCTTTTGAGAACTTTTGTTTTTACAGTCTATTTAAAACGATCAGTTCTGCATTAGCGAAGACCCTTGAAATAAAAAACAAAAGCTCTCTGAATCCTCTCTGCCTATTCAAAGTGTTGATCCGAAAGTTCCGATGTCCTGACGGGACGCGCGCTGCCCTTTAAGGAATTTATGCATTTTAAACATGAAATACTTATGCGGTTACCATAGCCGTCCGACATGGGCAAAGGACAGATTACGCGAACTAGCAGGAAGAAGACTATATATAATCTAGCTTTTTAAGCCTACATCCATTGTAGACAATCCTCTGTCAGTCTATCTAATCTCAGTATTTCATCAACATAGCTTAGCCTGCGAGGCCAGTACGGAACTCCTTCTTTAGCCCCACTTTGCGCCGTGTCTCGTAAATCGAATTGCTTGTACTCTGAGTTATCGTCCGATGATTTCGAGTTGGGTGCCAGAATACTGCCACTGTACTTTGACCACTCTTACTAATTACCGACGACGGCCTTGATTACCCTCGACTGGGATGTCAACCTCTTTTTTACTCTTAACAACATTCGAAGCAGCATCTCCTCGCGCATCGACAGGGTTTGCTCAACCCCAATGTAAGTACCTAAGCTAAGCGTTAAGATGTCCCTCGAGGGACGCTTCGCCGAAGAAAATCCACTTGGTGGATATATTCTCTTTAGTAGATAACTTGAAATTTTCGCTTACCGCAAGCTACAAAGGTAACATCTGACGTCCTCAGTAAGTATTTCGGTAGAACATTAACAAAGCAATGTCGACGTCTCCACAATAAAGTTATTTTAAAGAGGCATAGCGAGGAAACAAGTCGAATGTATCTATCAGTCATAAGAAGATGATCGATATTTGACAAACTAAACATTGCCGCGCTCAAGGAGCAAGAATCGAGCATATTAGGTAAGACTTAGTTGAAGATCGAATCGATTATTTCAAATCTGAGTCATATAATTCTTCTAGTAGAAAATTAACTTAATTAATTTATTGTTCAGATGTCGAAGTTTTCCATAACAACAACAACAAGCAGCTTGTATTGCAACACAGTATTGCAAAAATTCTAACTGTCGTTTTTGTGGAAATTAATAAACAAAACTGAGCCTTCGCATCCACTTCTTGAGGATCACCCCAAAATTTGATGCGACTCTACATGGTTTTAAATCGTTAAATGATTAACCGAACTGTATTATTATCAACTACTTGTGGTCGACACGCGGTCCAGTCTTAGGCTTCGAAAACCTTTCTAGCTGTACTAGTCCTTACCGTACCGAAAGGTAGGCTGTGAACCCCGCCGACTGCAGTATTACCGTTAGAATGGGTAATGAACGACTCGTGCACTTGTTTCCATCGTTTGTGTATCGTGGAGGTGGGTGTCGTCGCACTCAATAGCCTTATGTCGAGTATATACAGAATATGATGCACCGAGAGGCCATTGACTACTTTTTGAAGCCAGAATTTGTTTTTACATAACGTAACTTCACTTACCCAAAGCTGAGTGATTTTGCTTAACTCCAAGCAAGTTCTTCTTTATTTTTTTTCGAACGAATTTTTATAGCAGTGTACACATATGGGGATTCAAGCCCACTTCTAGTTAAAGTATGAGATACTATCTAAGTGGTTCACAAAGATCGCTCCGAAGAGCCACAACTGTTATTATAGATCGTGGGAACATCTCAAACAACAAACGCACCTTTATATTTTTAGCCTTTTTAAACGTGACACATAAGCCTATGAATTTAGGTTCAATAAAGTATTTTCTTACCAACCACAACATCTAGTTATTTATCGTAAAGATCGAACTGGACAGCGAAAACTCCGAATGTCGTAGGGGATGACCCCCCAATGTTATTGCTTTATGAAGAGGCAAACTGAGGTTTGTTTGACTCGCTGCGTCTTATTTCAGCGTTAGTTCTTTCAGTTGTCTCTGGCGCTTGAATCACAAAAATTGGCAGTGATTATAGTGATAATCAGGGTGGATTTAGATTGCTTCAGATACTACGAGGAGACGCTATGCATATAGTGAGTGATATTTGATTATTTTCGCGCGTACATTATTAAGTATATGTATTAACTCGGATGACAGCCTTGACTACCTGCATTTAATCCTGTGTTTTTCCGCATAAGAAGCTGGCGTATGTAATTTGGTTTTATGTTTTTTTTAGGCTTATAATAAGTGAGTCATCATGAATAATTTTATTAGAATCATTAATCTTTGCTTGGAACATTAGCGAATGAGTCGCTTGTACAAAGTCCACAACGCAGTGAACAATATCATTTCCGTTGCCAATCGTTGTGGGTCGATATGGGTTTTACCCCTCGCCAAAACCCCACTATAGGGCTACGTAACGAAGGATATTGCAGTTAACTTCGGAATCTGGGCATTCTTGAACTTGAGAGTTTCCGCCAGGGTTAGGCCGTCAATTTACGACAAAAACAGATTAAATGCCCCATTCCCACCCCCAGGTGCTCTCAGCTACTTGTGTGTTGGAGAAACTATGCACGCGCGCCCGAACTAGCAACCCTATTGTATCAGCAGGGCTACAATGACACGATACTTAATTCAGGGTGTTCAGAAAGAATTTTTCTTTGTGTGCCCAGGCTTAGATATCTGCATTCCACTATCTGAGCGTGTTGAAACTCAACTGAGTATAGCAAACATGTATAACTATATATCGCATGGAAGGGGTTGTTCTTTACTCGTCTGTTGAATGTCACTCGTTTCATCTCACAAAAAAGCGCTATTCCTTTTCGCTTTGGGAATGATGTTACGTATAAATAATGATTTTAATGGAAAATAGCAGCGATCAAACCAGATCCTGCAGACCCTCCCGACGCCCATGTTGCTATCGATCCTGCTAGTTTACAGTGTTATCCCTTCATACGTACTCGATCCTTAATACGACTAGCTAACCTGGCTAAATTTATATCATGTAGATGGAGCCATACGAACGACGATACCCATGCGTCAAGTAGTGTCACTTTACGATGAATACAGACAAAGTCAACAAATACAGACTTGAAGTACGACGAGTCGGCAATGATAATTTGCCAGCAGACACGCAAGGACATGTTTGTGACAGCTAGTACAGGTACTTACGTACTTTTGAATTAATGTTCTGTAAAAAGCAGTTTGGATACAGAATGTTAACATGTTTTTAATATTAAAGGTCGCTGATTGTCAGCATTGAGGACAGACGCCATCTTGAGTGCGAGGAGGGCATGCTAGATAAGCAAGATAGGTTTCGAAGGCATGCATTAAATATTCAGATAAAACAATAACACTTTCGTTCAATACCAATTACCGTGGACAGCGGTGAAGGTTCCGAATCGAGGACAGCAGACAGCATTTTATAAAATGAACGTGTCTACGAAAAAAAATACCGATAGATTTTCTTTATGTGTAAATGATGGCTTATATTTAAACGCTTACCATATTTTGCTAAACGCGTATTATTTTCGCATTTAACGGGAGTTTTAGTGAACGGAACTTAATGCGAACTAACATAAGCATTAAATGTAGTATCGTAAAGTTGTTAAGTAACTAATAGTATGTTGTACAAGATATACTATAAAGCAGGTATTGGGTAATCAATCACGAGTATTGATTCGTTTTTGGAACTTAATTCTCTGCTAATTGTAGCACTTGCAATCTTCGTTTAGTAGTACCGTTTGACGACACTGTCTTCCTCGAAGTATCGTACTATATATTATGTTCACCTCACGGCCTTGCAAAAATTACGATTGTTGCCCTTTCTGTCTGCTTTAGATTCGTGCGTGACTAATTAATGTACTCATTACGGAAACAATAGGGTATCAGCCTGCTGTATCAGTAACAGGGCTGGCAATATTGCTCGGGCTCTCTGTATTTAAAAAGCACCTCGTTTTATCCACACAAGTTGTGTATACAACAAAGCAGACTATACTGGTTTTGTTGTTCCTTGTCATTGACTGGTAGGAACGAGCACTTCTTAGCCACTTGTTCTGCACATATGGCGGGACGTAGTTATCTCAAGGCCAATATTCCCTACTGCTTAACGGGCTTTCGCTGTACTGTCTACACACCTTCGCGTGTCGGACTGCCCAGAGCTGACTAATGAGTCCCCAGCTTCCGGTTGTCCCCGCGACTGAAGATATTTTTCTTGAAGCCGCGGACACTAGGCCTATACAATGAAGCATTATGTTATTCTTACGTATATCCTGTTGGCTTAATACTCGTAAAAGTCTCGGCTGTTCCCGTTGCCCAATAGGACTTATGATCATGTTTTTACTGCGCCGGATTCGCATTTCCGACGTATGAGTCCTGTCCTTCTGCGGCCCACCTTTGCGAGTTGTTACACATCGCACCATCGCCCACATTCATTTGTGCAGGAAATGCTGTATCGTCAGAGGGCGAACAGCCTCTGTGCATATAGATCACGCTGATGACTGTCAAAAATCATCAATGCCTTGGCTGCCTGCGGAAGTACATGTCGTCATACATTTAGGTCTGAAGAATATAGGATGCCTTGGTTGAGCCAAAAGCCGTCTATAGTCTAACCAGTATGGCAATCACTGCTACCCACCGATGGCTCACCAGTTGACGCGCTGCGAGGTCGGCACGTGGTAGGCGTTAGAGGTAGCTGAGGTGGCAAGCTGATCCGAGATCCTAGTTGCGCTTCCGTCTTGCATACGCTCGGTGCTCAAATAACGCGGAACTAGCATGGTTCGCTAGAGCTGCTCGTATCAGTATGCTCCACCTGGTCAACATACATTCCTAAACTTTTTAAATTAACTCGATATATAAAATCACCCTCGTTGCGGCGTGAATATTAGCGAAAGGTGCTAATCTTCACGTCCTTTGAGTGCTGCCCAAAAAAACTCTAAATTCGAGTTTTCACCAGTTCATCTGGCAGAAATCGCTTGATGTTCACGAGCTCGAAAAAATTATATTAGCGAGTCAGCTTCTCCCGAAGCAAAGCGTTTGCTTAGTATCGCTTTACAGCTTGCCGAAGGTCCCCTCTATATCGATCTTGAAATTAAACCAAACCCGGAACGCTACTTGCAAATGTCTGTACACCCCGTCTGTACACAGCTTCACAATCTGGTCCAATGGCCATTTCGATTTTACGCGAACCGCTCATAGTCCTTAGCCTGTCGCTTAGACTTCCTCTCGTCTAACACAGTCGACGGCTCACCGTTACCTGCTCTATCCCTATATAGTTGTCGAAGTGCGTTTCTTCACATATTCAAACTCAAAAATTTAAACAACTATGTATTTTTGGCAGACACATATCAGAAACTTCCTGAACTCAACGTATTTGTGTATTGACCCACCGCTGACAATACAAGTAATAATTATATGCTCCTGGCTTAATTTGTCAAAGGTCTGGATTCGTAAGGCCTCGGAAATTTGTTGGCCTTTCTGCATCACGTGTCCTTCAGCTCATTAGACACGAATCGACCGTAATAAAATTAACATAACAGGTAACCATAATTAACCTAAGGAAGTCTTACGGATTTTATTAAGGTTTGAAGGATATCTACTTCAGGAAACAGGATGGTGCCTCTGGGCACGTAAGTTGCGCTGTTGTCACCGTATTTGCAAATGCCAGACAGACCATTTATTATACGAATCTCCGAACACCACGCCTTTTAGCTATAGAACTAAATACGCTCGTCTAACTGTTTGCAACAGAGAGCACTTTCTAGTAGTAAGTACCGAGTTAAGTGTACTAGGTGTTTTTCTAAGGAGTATTAACACCAGTTTCGAGGTCAGTAAAAATAACCGGGTCGTACACTGCGTGCCTATTTTTTAGCCGTATTTTTTCTAAAGGTTCTACATTAAAACAGATACTTAAATTCTACTTATTGCTAGGCACCGATATGATGGTAGGTCCATTATGAGAGACTGTGGGGCGTATGATTTCGTCTTCCTCCGGATCCTTCTCGTTAAAAGGATTCTGCTCAACGCTCGTGTCGGTTGCCATTAAAGCCATCGTACTCACGACGCTTTCCCGGTCCATGAAAATAAAAACGAAGCAAACCATATTAGAAGATCTATTGTAGATACGACTAATTTATAGATGGCTAGAAAGCTTACCTTATCCTTTACACATGTTTAAACACAACGGTTCGACAACAAATCGAGGGTTTGGTTCAGAGCATTTAGCAGTACAAGTTACAAGAAGCCAGCGATTAACTCAGGACAGATAAATTCGACAAAAATTCGACAATACATAAAATATGCAACGCGTATGGATCCGGCGTTAATCGTCTTAACCAAGGATAGCGTAGCCAGGCACCAAGACTAACAAATAGACTTTACACAGGGCTAAGGATATAAATCAAGGAGATGATTTTAATTTTGTTGGCTAGTTCAAAAGAATCACCCGGAAGGTGCGCTTCCCTTTAAGCCTATCTATCTAAAATTCACTAATTTTTTTTAACTAACAATCTATACGATCTAACGAACATTTTTCTCACTTTAGGTCGCATCTATAGGCAATACAATCAGCGCTAACTGATGCACCCACTAAGTATAAGAAATAAAGAAAGATGAAAATATGACACGAGTATAAGTAAATTAATGTCGCGAGCAACACTAACTTGGTAGAGCATGATCGAAGCGAGATTTTGCTTTTTACCATAAAAATCTCATTGAATCTGGAATCTATAACTGGAACATTTACTTTTCCCCTTAACAGACCTCACTGAGATACGAACATGTATCCAGTGATGCAGTCTACGAGATGTAGTTTAGAAATAAGGTTGCTTAATGCATAACCTTGTTTAGGCCGTGTAAATAAATACCTGCGGGGACCGTATCCGTTTTGAACTGGGTGAATGTAGATGGGTACTTTCGGCCTTATTTGTTGACGCTTGACATGATATTGTTCCGATTAGCCGATCGGATCGATCGTACCAAATTGATCTGATTGTCGTCGACCATATAATCAGTGCCAGTTTTTGAAATGCCAGAGTCCGAGTCAGCCTCGGCATTCTCATCAGCTTCAGTTGAGGTACGCAGCACGGCCATCTGCAAAAACGACTCCAAACGGAAGACATGTCAGAGAAGTCAACTTCGTACGCTATGATTCGTGCTTGAATTCAGTCATACATCTTACTAGTAATTTGTTTATGGATCAGTCGCGGGTTTCTACGAACTAATTCGTGTCAAGTCTGTAAGAGATAAATGAGCAGGGTAGTTAACTAATATTTGTTAACAACTTATTACATATATTCATGTCTACTGCAACAATTATCCAAGAAATATGGGCACGATCGAAGGAGATAGTTATGCTAATATGTATCAGCCTTTTTAGGAACTCGTATATAGTATTTCAGTATATAGAATCATGAAAAGATGCACAAGATTCTTTACGAGAGCTGATTCCTCTCTTTGATCTCGCGATGAAAAATAATATTTGTGGCACGGTGGGGGCCAATTCTGCATATACACCGAATCGGGAGTGTAGGTATATCTACATTGGTCAGACGTAGCTGCATAATCAGCTAAGGTGCAACGCAAGTATATTGAAAAAGTACTAAGGGTCTTAGCTAGAATCGAATCCGTTATCAATTATTGTTGTCAATTGATAACAACATTAAAAAATACCTCAATAATCAGGACTACTTTTCAACAAAGACTTTATTTACGGTCTCAGCATCCGCAACTTCAACAACACCTTCTGCCATTTCTAGAACCACTGTATTTCGAACGAATAGCAAATAGAGGATCCGCAAGGAAGTAACTGTCGTTGAAACCAGCGCTTCTGAGAAGAAATTAATTCCACCGAAGTTTGTCTGAGGGTCGTCATCGAAGATCGTCGTGAGTCTATAGCCTTATTGCTTTTCATAGACGCATTGTTCTGTATGGGCATTCTGGAAAGTAAACTGTGCGTTACTTCAGCTGCAAACCCAGACTTTAATGACGCGCTCGCGTCACTATGTACCCTATATACTTGTTACCCTAGATCCTTAGCATTAGCAAAATTTTACGAGCCACAACGATTTCAGTTGTATCTTATACACAATGCAACTCTATGTCTGGATATTCTGTTAAGACTGATAAGTGGTACGACTCGCTGATTTGAAACATGTTATTTGCACCTTTTAGGTAAAACTCCAATTGTATGCAGATTTAATTTGTTCCACGTCGACATGGACAGAGCTTTTTTCGGTAACCATTTCTAGCGTTGATCCCCCATCAGGACGTCGGCAGAAACTGCATCTCCACGTAAAAATAAGATAACTTAAGTAGAGAATGCCAGATACAAGGACGTACCCCATAATGAAGTATAACATCCAGAGTACCTTAAGGCACATAAAACGACATAAACGTTACGGCTGAACTATTTTACAATAGAATGTGGCACAATATTGTTGAAGAGCTGAAGCTTGTGATCTGCTATTATCCTAGTATCAAGACGAGGTATTAAAAAAGAATAGAAGTACAACTAGGTCTACGTATTTTTTAGCGTGAACAATATCATGCTTTGTGTGTGCTTCAAGCAAAAAGATAAGTGCTCTCTTCTTTTTCTGACAACTATTTTATGCTCGATCGTACCAAATCCGGTTTTCTTGAGGGCTTGAAGTTGGAATAATTTTGCCGAACCAACTGTAGCAATCGTTCTGTAGAGGGACAAAAACGTTATAATGGGTATACAGGTATAACAGTTAGAAGCCCGAAAGCGACAAAAAGATGAAACGTCCCAGCACAATCTCAAAACCCATTGGTCAATTTAACAGCAAGCGTCTTTCAATTAGGCTCATTTAATTCTGATTTATATAGGACAATCACCAATGAAGTCCTGCTACCTTTGCGGCGCAATCCTAGCGGACAACTATGAAAGCGAAGACATCGTCGGCAGACAATCTTGCGAGATGCGCAGTCGGCGTGATGCTCAAGCCTAGGTTAACCCAATATTCTGAAAATTGGAAAAAAAAAACTGTAGATTCTTTAACGATCGTCTCTTATGTTGCACAGCGGCTACTCTATTATTGTTTTCGCTGAGACTGAAACACCGCTGGCACAATGAAGACATTATAAATTCGATGGAACTATAAACTTATATCTGAACGGACGAGTCGACTATTACACGTATTTCGTTAAAATTCTTGTATAACTATTCCACCGACCCTCCATCTCTCTCCGCTTGTGCAATACATACTTGACATATTTATATGTCGAGACATTAATCTTTAACTTATTACTATTGTGGACCAATATACATCGTGAACGGCCCGTGAAGCCGTTCAGCCTTGACATCATTCACAATGAAGTTAACGGTAATTTACGGGAACGCCGTACTGGTCATAACAATTACAAACCACTTACTGGGATGTAGCGAAGTCAACACGATTCTAAAATATTACTACTACCTGCATAGGATAGAGAACACTTACACCTCTACCCACCTATTTGTCCTTATAGGTAGTTCGAATCCAGTTTTAGTCATTGGTGTAACGTCAGCCTCAAAAAAGAAACTTTACACGAGGTCAATTTCGTACAACCATTTTCCTCTTTTGTCAGATTCAAGCAACAATAATTAATGCTAACATTACTGCCCGATACTGTGTACGGCTCGAATATACCACGGTAAATGTCTGCGCTCCGTTCACTGAACCGCAGCTCAGATTCACATTATTGTCATCGTCGAATTACGTGTACTACTTTCTATTTACTACGCTGTTGCTAGGTCAAGGCTTTGTCGACCCAGTTTCAATTAAGCGCGTATATCCAGCTAAACGCAACCATCTATTGGTTACTAGGGCGTATTGATTTGATTGTTCGCGTCTCTCTTGATTTTCAATTCAAATTAGACGCGCGCTCAATGTTGCCTTTAAATCGTGGTACAATGGAAGATGGCAGGTATTCGAGGCCGGTAACTCGTGGTCGTCGGCGGCGGCAAAACGTCAAATACACACATATTTTCTAAGCATTTAAAATTTGTTATCTTTTGTTGCTATTCCGGATATTATCTTCTTTTTTTTTTGGATTTTGGGTAGCTAATAGTTGAAGGTGATAATCTCTAATGGATTTTAAGTAAACGTCCGTGTGGACGATTTTATTACAGCAGGTTAGTTTTGAATTGGGCAAAGGCGCTTCGATACTCTGGTTTGACTATTAGTGGTTTGCGATGTCCACGGAGGGTAAGAAACCGGTTAAAGGAAACAAACAAACAAACTTCTATGACAATGTTTCATTGAAGCACAAACGAGATCGATTTTGTTAAAGTGCGCATTTCAAGATCAAGATTTGATGCTATTTTCTACCGCTATTTTCAGTTCGGGCATGCATAGCTATTGTAGAACGGTTTAATGCAGTAAAGGATTAGTAAATAGTACATCTGTGTACTTCCTCACAGACGTACCAGAGGTATGACAAAGCTGATGATACGTTACAGAAAAAAACCTGGTCTGTCCGGTCCACTAGAAGACCATCTATTTTCTAACGTTCTATTTTATTTGTTTTACGTATAGCTTAAAAAACTATTCAAACGTTGTCATCAAAATAGTAATACCTTTCTGCTGTCGTCCGAGGTGACGATGAACCTAACAAATAAGTGTGCTTCGGATGCTTACTATAGAAGAGGGCTGTCATAAATGATACGTCATATCTAATGGCCCCCAAGCTAGCACCGACTACAACGTACAGGATGAAGAAGATGCTGAGTGTCCAAATGGATAGTACTAGGCCGCCGCGGGCAAATCGAAAATAGCCATCTCGCTGAACCAGAACATTTTGCTCCCTGATTGATATCGTTTCCTACATAATTTTCCTGACATGATTGATATCGGATCAGAAAATGCAGTCGCACCTAAAGGTATACAGACACGTTGTTCAATGCAATTATTACTAGTGTATTTTTCTAGCCATGATATTGTACGCAAACGCTTGCAGACGCGCACTATTTGCGCGTTTCTTACGATAAATCAACACAAAGCAAAAATCGAACTGAAAAAACCATTTAAACGAACAACAGGAAATCAGTAAAGTCGTAATTGTTTTCTAGCTAAGATAAGTATATGTATACCATTTGGGTTATATTGCTGTGCGCTTTGGATTGACTAATATATTCTGTGATATGCGGCTTGCCATAACTTAAAATGCCGTATAACTTATTTACCTAGTGAACTTTTCGCATTGAGCCCAGGGGTGATACTGCGTCTCCCGTTAAAACGGCTGAACAGCCGCTTAGATATTGATCTGTCCGTTCGGCGTACGGCACTCATTCCACAACAGCATGGACGCAAACATAGCATTATCCAGAACTGTGCCATAGAGCGTCCCATGACAATTATCCAGCTTAAAAGGAGAGGGATTCCAATAGCCGTATAAACCAGGATAGCGAGTTGACTTAAAGTGGACAATCGTAATAGATTGCCTAACGCTGCGCGAGCCCAGAGAAAAAGGTCAACAACAACAACAAGTTACATAGTTGTCTCTGTCCGCGTACTAAACACGTTCTATTATAATTCAATGAGAAATAAGCAGAAAAAAAATATCCTATATACATATATAAAGTGATAAATGTAAATTAATTAGAGTAAATACCAGTTGTTGTGAAAAGTGGAAGAGTAAAAGGGAGTGAATTTTCGAAGTCCGTTTCCCTGAAATCCTTTCGAGCGACCGTCGCATCGTTTGTACTTCGAACAAGCTCATCCAGCGGAATGAGAACTCGATTACGCTCCAGTTTTATACTCATACGTTTGAAGCAATCTGCGCGATGATGAACAACAGATAAGTTATTGGTAACTGATCAGCGTTAAGAATACAAACAACTATATGCAGAACAGCATGAGAGGTAAACAACAAAAACCCTACTAGTCCCAGAATTCAAATTACTGTGTGCCCTGCTTAAACCCATTATGAAACTGGGCTTTGCGTTAGGTACACTTAATGCTGCATGTAAATAGAAATGGATCGTCCCACATCAATACTTGTTTTCTTCAACTTGATATAATACTTCGCAAGTTATAACTTGTGTACCATAGGCCCGCAGGAAGTTCAGCTGCGTAGTCTAAAGCAGGCCTTAGAATAATTTAGGTACCGGCAAATTCACGAATTACATTTTGAAGAGAGTAAAGAAGCAGTACCCAGGTGTGCAATTTCCTTCGATACCAAGTAGAACTATCGCACGTATGCATGATCCTAATATAAATTATTATTCGTACTTATATATTATGATCATAATAATCCATAATGTGACGCATATATCGATAGTGCTTGAACGATGCTTCCAATACAGTTTCTTTCAAACATGACAAACAGGTTCATACCTACAACAACGACATGTGGCACGATGCCTTACTTTAGCTTGACATATACGCTTTACTACTATTAAACTAAGTTCGAGATCACTTATTTCATCCAATTTCGTTGTAAACTTAACATTGTTAACAGTCTGAGATCAAATGATCCGTGTGTTCCACCTTCGCCCATTAAACAGACTGTACCTTGAGTTTGTTTTCAAAAACGAGCACTTGCTCTCAACAAGAATTCGATTAAATGCAAAATATATATATATATATATATATCGGGTTGACGAGTCAACCACATGCAAAAAGCTCATAGAAACCACGAGAATGTAATGAAGCAGACATTCGAATCCGGTTTTGCATGATCCATAATCCAATGTGGCAACAATATCCTACTATTGGTATACGTTCATTCAATGGGCCGTTCATCAGAAGCCATATTGAATATACTGCTAGATAGTTATTGGTTTCTCTGATGAATTCTGCTTTTGCGATCTAAGCCGTTACTTCTTCTCTACCTAATTAACGTTGGCCAAAGGTTTTCGACCTTCGCACGCACATGTAGCTCATCAATTTAGGGCGCTGCCACAACCAATCTCATACCAAATTAATTATAATCCTGTTCATCATTGGCTTTTTCGTTTGACTCACTCGGATGAAACCTCGACGCGCGTACATAAAGATGGAACCGAGTTACAGATAAAACCTATTTGGTACGATACAATTCTGTTTAGGCATGATAAAAGTAGTCGACGCTTACCCATTTGTGTCTAGTAATTGAAAAGTTTCCCTTGCCTTTTAAATATAAACGGTTTCTATGAAAAAGCATCCTAAGTTGATTTTGACTAAAATAGAGAAATGTAGCTTTGCTATACGCGGCATAAATCATCGAGTTAATCGGTTTTCTTTATGGTAAAAATACAACTAAAGCCGGACTGTATTTTTAGGCTGGGTCTGGCAAATTTTGTTTGTGTAGTTTCAGCGGCAGCACTTTTCTTTGAAAAAAAAATTTCGAGCTTTTGCATAGAAAGCTTTATTCTTACTTTTGTCTGCACAACTTCTAAGGAAGAGAAGTCTTAAGCGTCTCTAAACGGAAACAATTTACATCCTATGTGTGCTTTGCCAAAAGATAAACAAAGTTCACACAGTTACGAAATAATAGCCAATAGGTATTAACACAAGATAAATAAGAAGTAGAAACAAAGCATAGAAGATCGTGAACAATAGAAAACACGGAATATTGGCAAAAGGCAAATGGAAGTTGAAAATATAAGATAAACATATATTTGTGATATTGCAGTCGTTTCGAAAGGTCTCGTTTGGCTCGTTTTTATGAATTGTTTCTAAATTGTTTTAAAATAAGTAAACTACCTTTATCCGTTGTCTTTCATAAGTTTCTATTCTATAGAGCATTGAAACTGCTGATTTTGAAAAATTGCGCGTCTACTGTGAAGCAGAATATTTATTTGAATAACAAAGATCGTTGAGGACAATGTATCGATGTATACTGATAAAGTAACACAACAGAATTACCTAATATGTAGTCAACCAAAAGCTTAACATTACGTTATACTTACATATTAAACTAGTCAGATGCATGTTGGATAGAAGGTGATGTTCTTGATATTGGTGTTAGTTTTGTTCAGATGGGAGTAATGATCATCTTTTTTTCAAATTTTTCTAGAAAAATACGTAAATTGTTATTATGAAGAATGTTGCTTGAATTGACTATTAGGCATTGTCACATGTTCAGCTAGGTTTCTTGTTTGTCTAAGTGAGATTTGGACATTTTGTTATCGTAGCGCACTCTACATATATTTGTGTTACGTTCTTTACATAGATCGTTACATGGCAATGGATGTCTTTGCCAAAAATGACGAACATATTTGGTAAAAGCATTTGAGCTTCGAGAAAAGGATTAAGTCTAGCCAAAAACCCAGCTTCGGTTGTCAAAAAAAGTCCGCTTGTCACCTATTCTATCAGGTTTAGCTCACGCTATGAACGTGCGTGTCCATGTATATGCCATGTATATACATATATATGGAAGTCCATGTATGCGCTTGGGTTTGCAACGTCACTTGTAGTTTTCTAGAGCGGCTTGTAAGGGTTCGAATTTATTTGTTGCCGGAAGGTAGAAGGCTTCGTTCGAGCCTATATTCGAACTTTAAGTACATTGCAGGTGTCACTATTGGTGCTAAATGCGTTCAATGATCGAAGCTGCAAGACTTTTAAGAGACCTTTTAATTGGGGTTGAATTTGTAATGTGTTGTTGACTTTTTTAACAGATGTTCTCTTTAAAATATCACTCTATAGGCGAATAGTATCTTAAGCTCGTGATTAGGTAATTGACGTATATTTTTTTACCCACTATATACGATTCGAATTGTGTGAGTCTAACGTCGTTCAGTTGAACCGAAAGCTATCGGAGCTTTATTGAAAACAAATAAAGTGTACCGGTTTATTTTTGCCTTCAGTCAACGTACCATCCCGGAGCAACCTTACCGTATTGTGGGTGAGTCACGGGGAATTTGATTGTGAGTCTAAATTGCGTTGATCTGCTTTGTGCAAGTTATAAGAGTACCACGCCAACTAAATGAAGAATATTTTATTAGAAGCTTTTATCAGTAATAAATGATAAGCGTAACTATTCGGGTCGTTAAAAAGTACCTATGAGATAAGAAATATTAATCGATATCCTTTATACGTAGTAGCTACAGCTATCAAAACGTAAAAATAATTAATAAGGTTTTTATAAGTTTTTTTTTTCTTAGAAATAGAATCTGGAAAACGTGTAGAATTTGTTAGATAATTATTTTGGATAAGTGGTGAGTAGGGATTTTCAAAATGGGCTAGCAACACGTTAATTGTACTAGATTACTCGAGGTATTTGATTACATCTTTCCTGGACATGTCCTTAAAATAGGAAATGCGATTTTTTGCTTAAAGATACATATATTAGGGAATATTTTACTAGGACTTGACACAATTATTGCGGCGTTCCCCTATCAATGTGTATGGCACAGATATATATTTAAAATATGTGCTGAAAAACATGCTTTTCTTTCCGAGGTTTCATAAAAGAGTGCTCAATTTTTATTATCGAACATACATTTAAATATGTTAAATTATATACTGGGTATATTAAATAGTGGGTACGATGATTTCGCGACGCCATTAAGTAGGCTACTGTATACAGCAAACAAACCTGAATTAAATGTGTCGTTTCGTTGAGAAACGGAACTAAAAGTAAGATGCACTGAAATGTTTCTTTTTTCTAAACAAAGTAAACTACAACTCGACATTTAGAGAAATCTTATTAAATAAACAACTTACTAAAAAAATACTAAAAAAATAATAATCTTTGATGCAAAGCATGCCTAGATTTATCGGATTCTTAAGTGGTTCCAAGTGCCGATTTTATACGCATTTCGATCGATTTGTCGAGCAATTTCATCGATTTGTAACCCACAACTTCAGTAACACATTAAATGAACAGGAGAACTTGCCAGCCGAGGTGTTCATGGGCTTTGTATGAAGGAAAAAAGTTCCGTTCAAGTATCATCAGTCCACTGAATATAGATTGCAATTGTACTAACCTAGCAATCATTTGCACCACCCTTTCCGATTCGGAATTTCCTTGTAGCTCGGCCACCGTAGCGGTGTCATTTCCTATCCGATACATTTTGTTCTGCATGTATAGATCATGTGATGTAGGGGCAAAAAGGACAACGAAGATAGCTGCTCCTGTTACAACGTACAGTATGATCATGATTGATAACGCGACTCACAAAAATAGCGGCTTTACCCATGGACACTGGCGTACAGAGCCCCATAGCGTAACGCACAATATGCGTTATACCAGGCATTGGAAGAATATTGTAAAGATCTCGTTATATACAGAAAAAATAGACAACGTACAATTTATTACGTTAAACATCGCATGAGTGTAGGACGGCTGTGCGCAATTATCGTCTCGGTAGCTTTCCGTACATACAGGAATACACTATTTTGAAAAACAGAATCTGTACCGTCGTAAAGTATTGATCATGGTTACAGATAAACAAAAGCACTTTACATGATATTGTCGCTTTTTCTTCTAGTCTGTGTTCTCTTCCCGATGTGAGTCCTCGTATTTTAATCTTGATGTTCAAGCTGGGCCTGTTCTTCCGGTGGAAAATAGCTCGTTAGAGCCTTTCGCAGCATTCCGATTATCAAACCAACTACAATTCCTTTAAGGACCATGGAATAGATGCTGCTCCTATTGAGTAGCATGCTCCAAAGGTTCCACAGTTCATTTGAGATCATACTGCACAACGCCGCAAGGCTTAAATCTTTTGCAGACACCATATACTGCGGATTGTCGATCATGCTATTCTAGTAGTATGCAGTCATGTTTCGCCGCGGGTTTGACCTGAAGTAGCAGCTTGTGAATAATGCTGCGTACCACACGCATTAGGGAGTCGTGAGCACCGGAGGAGGGCAAGCTGTACCCGCTGTGATCAGAAACTACGAGGCCTGAACCGAGGGGAAGAGATTAAGACTGAGGCGAACTGTTTAACATTCCACACTCTCGGGTGCTCATTCTGTATAACGGCAACGCCGCAATGAGTCGACGAATTACACGAAGAAGGGCTGTATAACAACAAGCTGATTAACACAAGGACGTATACATATGTATTTTAGTAAACACCTTGTTTCTACGAAATGTAGACAGACAGTCTCTCGAGTATACACATCATAGGTACTTTTATTCAATTTAAAAAGTACACAGATGGCATTCTGCTCGGCACCAAATAAATCAATGTATTTTTTAAGGCCAGAGGTATATTCATTGAAAAAGTGCAATCTTACCTTGTCCTAAATACATCATGTTTCTACTGATCCCCAAGCGGAAATATTAAAAACCAAACGACGACAGAAGTTGGAGGACTGGAAATAATAGGGCAATATAAAGCAAGTTTATTTGGGGCAAACCGAATTTTCCTAACGGAGGAACATTCGTTTTACATATTAATACTAATAAATTTGAACTTTCCTGAAGCATGTGTAAGTCCCAAATTTGGATTAATTGATTTTTCTATAATTAACCAAATTTAAAAATATAGGACTATATCGGACTAGTATCTTCTCATGATTTTTTCTACAGACTCACTACTATGCTTTAACGCTTTGTTTTCTGGAACGGACAGCAACAAAGTAACTCAGTTGCCCGTCAATTGCCCGTTGCGCGATGAAATCCTTGATGAGGGGCGGTATAAATGAGATATAAGTACTGTGCATAACTATTTTGATACAAGGCTTCAAACAATTAAGATCGGGATTTATTTTTTAAAAGGTGATAGTGCTCAGTCGACGGAGTATTTTCTGGACTAGGTGGCAATATATTAGTTTATTGCAAAAAATTGAAACTTATGAAGGAAATCGTATGATATGGCATACGACTGTAAAGACTTAAGATAGCATACAGTTACGGGGGAACTGCTCCTTCGAGAAAATAAATACTGCACGCATAGATGAAAGTCTGTTTCTTCGTTTGGTGCTCATTTAAAGTCGGGTAAGTTAAGAGATTGCTCCTCTACTTGTTTTCACCCAAACGTGAAAGCGGGATAGCAAAATGCAGACAGAAGCATCAGTTGTGGAGATCTATAAAGTGTTGATATAAGCGAGTATCTCGGCACCACTTGCTCTGTTTGAAACTATGACCAGTAACCATAAGGCAACTTTTTGTCAACTTTAATGGCTAATATGGTTTTATGTGGTCTCGATTATCTGATTAAGTGCTAAGAATAGGAATATAACCCACGACTACAGTATTGATACAAAGAAAGTGCCCCACCTCTAACTTCACATGATATTTGAAAGACGACGTAAGTTCTCTCGTTTAGCATCTCAGAGATGCTCTGACCAATCAAGGTACAGCGGTATTGCCGCCATCGTATGTTTTACTCAGCTGCATGAAATCAGCTAACGCTCAAATACTCATCTCCCTTGCTCGAAACTTCAGTAGACAAAAGGTAATGGCCGCCATCGACAGATTCAGCTGAAACAAAACTCTTGGCACTAGGTAGAGTGACAACGGGAGTTTACAACAGGTCGTCTTCCTTTACAGGACAGCCTTCTCTAATACATGTCTATGGGATAGCCGTGCTCCGATCCAGCAGTAGAAAGCTCTGTTGTTTGTGATACACAGAGGCAACCCGAAGGAACTCTCCGGCTGGTGAGGCATCATAAAAACAAGTTGAATTTTCTTCTAAGTTTTTCACCAATCGCCTTTCGTGATACGTCAAGCTCTTGAACAATACTGTTCTGGAATAACAATATGGCTTTCGATCGTAGCACTACACTAAATTGTAAACTTAAGCAGTACACATTCATAGCACGCCGCGTTAATACCTACACGCGATGTCGATCTGCCCGCTGTCGGCATGCATTTTATGAATAGCGTACGTTTTAGTTAGTTAAACTCAGCTTTAGTGTATCAAAAGCTGTTTATAAACATTACGTTTATGATCATTCCGAAAAGTTTTCAGAACACTCGGCAACCTGCTTTTTGCCTCGTTCTAGTTGCTGCTAAATAATGTCGCGTGATATCATGTTTTTCATCGTCCTTTGATTGATATCTTACATCACGGCATCAATGCCAAATGCCAATGTTATATATAATAATTATAGGAAAAGATGAAAGCAGCGAACGTTAATATGGTCATAAAGCAGCGTTTCGTGACATCATTGGTTGACTCCTAAGGGTAAGTCAATACAAATAGTATACAGGTGGCCGATGCTTAGTTACCAAATTGCGGAACGAATATCGGAAAAAATAACGAATCCTTACGATAAATTTAGTTGAATTTTCCACCACAATAAGGCAAATATATTGTCTTAACCACACAGAATCCAATGGAGGCCCGCACCGGTTGGCACAAGTACACGAACTCTTACTATAAGAATACACCTTGTTCCCCTTAAAAGCATCCCTCAATACCTCACTGCTGTCAATATGTTCAAGAAAAATAAAAAAAAATAATCTAAGAATCTAATTAAGAATTTAAACATAGGGACCTTTGCTATTTGAACAAGGTGACTAACTATCATTTTGGAACTGGCCAAGAAAAAAATAATTTTAAAGAAAATATTTAGCTACTGCGTTTTACGTTTCTGTTTAGGTCATCTGGGTAAATTAAGTTGTTTTTATACCTCTTTTTCCGGCATGGTTATGTGAACAGACAACAGAAAAAAGTACCATCGGTACTCTTTGGCCTGGTGCATAACTTTCAGTGTTTTCGTGGCGGGATGCGCGGAACGCTGAGCTTGCAATTACGAGGTCTCTGCAGCTGGCACTCGTACGTCTTTTCAAAATACATATATATTTTTAATTTTGGGTCGCAGTGGTCGTAGGGTTCGATCAGCACTAATTTATTTTGTTCCCTACTTTAGTTATATTCCAAATGTCTCCACAGCGCATCACAAGGGTCACTGTCCGACGCCGCTGAGACGTTCTGTGTGCGTACATTTTCTTCGTGTGTAGTTCATCATTGTTCAAGTATTAGTAGTGATATCGAGTTTACGCAATGCAACTACCTAAAATACGCAGTATATTGTATATTCACGTCACGCTTACTGGTCTATTAGTTACCTTTGATATATATATATATATATATATATATATATATATATATATATACAAAAAACAAGTAGTAAAAAAGTAAGTTGGATGTGAATATACAATATACTGCATCTGTTGGTTATCACTGACTTCAACTAAATATTATCAGCCATAAGGACCAAAATGTCTTTTAAAGCTCTTGTTTTCTTAACGGATTATATACACATATTCTAGTCTATATAATGCAAACGTGGGCTTCAAACTTCTAAGCTAGAAACGTTACCCATCGTCTCATCTCACACATTTCTCAGAATAGATTAGTATCATATTGTATACCACTACGGCCTACAGCTTACCTATATAAAATGGATTGCTACTTGCAAGGGCAATATAGTATACATAGTGATATATGTACTCGAAGTACCTTGAAGGGCTTTTTTCAACCTTAAATTTCTGCCCAATAGCACACGCAAGTTAAATGTGTAATCCGTTCATTGCGCGTTTCAAGCATGTTTCGACGCGTGGCTCCCGCTGCTGACGGCCGCCAGTTTGTTTGTCTTTCTTTATCAATCGTGCATCAAGCCAAATGGTGGGTTGTCGATGGCGGCGTTGCACGATACAAGCGAAATCGAACGCGACTATCAGCCATGTTTCGCTTGTGTCAACGTTGACGACCAAGCGTTTTTGTTGAAGGCCACTATACCATAAAGCAGAACAATCAGACGCCACATATAACAGATGCTATAAGCATGGGATATTTTAAGTTGCATTGAGATTGCCAATTTTCCGTGTTAATTTTATTTGCAAGCGAAACATAAAAAAGAAGGTGTAGCCTACACAGGAATATAGCAATAGGCTAAGCTATGGCAGACAATTATCAGAACAAAGTTTTAAATATCATCCTAAAAAAAACATATTTCCCTTAGAGTAGATTCCCGAATAATCCCTCAGAGTAACATATACCTCCATAAGCTAAGAAAAATAATAGCTAATAATGAGAAACTAAGTTGATATTTGTGGAACATACCTGTTGAGTATACAGTCTCTTCGGGCAAAATCAACGTCGCCTCTATGCCGCATCTAAATAAAAATAGATCTTTATATGAAATTCTATTTGTATTAGCACCAAAGGGTGAAGCGATACCCGTGTGTTTAGACTTATTGAGGTCTTGCTCAAACGTATCATACAAAACAATCCAACACGTCCAAAATTAGGTAGGCTGAAAATTTCAAAACCTAAAGGGTTAAACAGAGGAAAAGACCACACACTGTAGAGTTCCTTTTGTAATGCAGGAGATTGAGGAAGTATTAACCGTGGTAGCTCCTCAAGGCGCTAGTTCGATAAGAATCCGAAGATCATCAAAGCTAATCTTCTTGCGCTTTCTTTGATGAGTTAACGGTCCACTATGAATCTTCCGCATATTAGAGTGCGAAAATATATTTGGGCTCCTTTTTTTTGAAGGCATATAACAACTAGACCAGTACAGACCATCGCTATTATGAGTAAAAATCCTAGGGAAATCATCAGATTTCGATCGTCGTTGTATTCAATAGTTGAGTTTTTTATCCCGTGGTTCTCTTGAAATGGTTGCTCGATTTATTCCGCAAGCTCTCGCCGAATGCGTGCCGGCCAATCCTTGTGGTTACCTCTTACGAACAGTGGTACCCGAAGCTTTCAGTTCATAGATCGTTGATGGTTAGTGCAACCTTGTATTAATTCGCTTATGTGTCTGGGTGCTCAGAGTATTAGCAGGACGGTAGCAAATGCGCATTCGCTGTCATGCAGGCAAGCTCTGTAATTTGCAGCATGTCTGCTCTTGGCAAGATAGGGTGATGCTCATTCGACTACGGTGCCATAGACTATTGGAATTATTCCCCGAAATGTAAACAAATATAATCCTTTATTTTTTACAACTCCTAGGATAGGTCTCACAGCATTGTTTTGAAATGCGTAACGGTTTTCAACAGTCTCACGATATGCCAAAACTAAGAAATTTAAGGTTAATGAGAATTGACTGTGTTCCAAGAAAAAATTCTGATTCACGAAGTTGGAAGGAACCACGCTTCTCTCTTATAAGTTCTTAATCAATGGCTAAAAGACTGACACCAGTCCGGCTTTCTGCTCAATGCTTATGGCGTGTCTATATTATTTTCTCCGTCACACAGTCGCATAGAGCCTGACAGTTCTTATTGTCAAACGCAAAAGAAATCGTTCACGCTCATTGAGATGTAACATATGCTACGATAGCAAACACGGAATTCAGTTTGCTAAGCTATGACTGGCGTAAATCTTGTTCCTGCCTTTGCGGCAGCGGTTAAAAAATTACGGCTTTAAATTAAGCATCATTTCACATATACTATAGCAAGTTTGCTCAGTGTATAAAATCGGCTTCGGCCTTTTTCCGTATGGTGGCTCCATACTCCGCTTCTACTGTTATCTTTTGGCCTCTTCAATGGTAAAGATGCGTCGATTGTCACAGAGGCCAATTTTTTAGACCGCATCTATGTATGATGACCTAGCGGATGCTGCTCTAAATGAACATCGATGTTTGGCGCTAAGCCGGCTATCTTAAACGAATTAACTCTTCAAATAAACGTAAATATATCAAACATTTCGACTTAGATCTTCGCCTTGAGGCCAAGCGTCAAGCCATGGGCATCATTAGCCTTTCGTGCATATTAAGTTGATAGTATTTTTCCAGTTTAACATCTTGATGATCAACAATTTAGAAGCAGTACTCTTTGGAACTTTTGTGTCGGCCAAGCAGCGTGTAATCTAGATCAGAGGTGATATACCAAGTGAAAATATCGTAACTTTGCATTTTTGAAAGCCTAGTCTGTGGTGTACTGCTGTTTCGAAGTGGTGTTGTTTAAATGATAGGAACAACTATCTAATATTTGGACTCCTTGCTTGATCGTTGATCTACTGTTAATTCTGATTTGAAGACACGATATGATGCCTGGTCGTCTCTTCATTGGTTTTCGACACAATCTCTATTCTTGAAATTCATTCACGTGTTTATCTTCATCCACATCACTCACGTGTTATGCTTTTGCTTAAGACCCCTTCACCAAATGTCTCGATTAAACTTCGATAAAATTCCAGAACGCTGTGGCCTTCAAAGGACAAGATTTTAACTAACAAACATGGATTTTCGAGAGTACAGGACATTTTTCCTGCAGAATTTAATTCTTCTAAAGAAACCGCACGAGCTTCCAAAAGTATTTAATAGCCAATTTCGTCTGCTAGCGGCGTGTATTTCAAAAGTTTTAAGTCCGCCAGATACGCCCGTAACAGCTTAATGGTTGTACCAATTTCGATACGCCAATCAACAAACAGGATTCTAAGAAAACTCGCTTGCAGGCACAGTCATTTTTCGATGTACGAGGCCCGCCTTTTCATTAAGTACGAGAGTGCAAATGACAGCTTGACGAAGTTCGTGAAGTGCTATTTAAGTGTTGATTATCCATTCACTTTCGTGATTGTTGAAGGTTGGCGTGGCTGCAAATTTCACAAACTATTCATTTGCTTTCAAAATGTTATGGCCCCATTCCTTTCATTTACGAGCTCTTACAATTGATAAACGAGGCAAACCTTGTAACGATATTTATAGAGCTAACTCTATATACCCACAATCATTTCCTTCCCGTTTGTTTATTTAGGTCTTCGCATTAACGATAGTCGATTCATTGCACTAGTCAAAACCTAAGCGTAATTTTACCCTTACCTCAAAAACAACACCGTTCGAAATCGACAAATCATTTAATAATGCACTAATTATTGATATTTTCGTTTAAACATAGTCAACGCTGATTTGAGTAAAATCTGTACACTTTTTTATCGTAAACTACCGTCCAGCATTGAAATACTATCCTATTATGCTTTACAGCAGGTTCTTTTTTTTAATTAGTTGTTCCCACTTGTTTCAAAATTTCCAGAAGTAATAATTCCTTCGATGTTACCTTGCATAGTTCATTGATCCAGCTATACCCATTTGTATTCAGTGTCAAGATCGGGCTATGTTTCATCAACTAATAAAAACCATTCTATTACACTGACCTTGACAAAGAGTACCTTTAACGCATTTGTCATCAATTTTTTTTAAAAGGGTTTACGTAATACTTTTAGGTACCTACTCTAGTTGATTGAGCACGAGTCTCGTCCCCAAATTGGGCGTATTTCTGCCGAGACCATACCCTGCTAATTCTAGATTTCTCTCGCAGGCTTCACTCCAATTGAACCTTGATCCATATCTAATAGTACTAGAATGCTACCAACTGCTAGTAAACAGTGCAAAATCTGCGAATATATAATAGATTCGTTCGGTGCTTGTTCGAAACTAAAGATTCGCTCTAGTAAGCGTGTACGAAAACTTTTTTCCTTCTTTTTTAAAGTTTCCCGTACCTGGTGTGTAAGAATATATATACATTACGTATATATATATATATACATATATATATAAGAAATTAGAAAAATAAGATTAGTATGCCGCCATCTGACTTTATTTTCAAATAATTCTACTCCATCAGCGTATGCGATTTCCATTCTTGATATTAACAATTACATTCTACCTCATATCGAATATTTTGATTACGTTGGCAATTGAAAAACAGTACATCAGTAAAAAAAAAAACAGTAAAAAACTAGATCCGATGATTCCTTCGACGAGTAGTTGACGGATGAGCATGAAATACATGAAGTGTTTATTACGAAAAAGTAATGGGCTTAATTATGATTATAAAATCGGAGATGCCATTCTAATGGTATCTCCAATTTTATAATCATGGCAACATGGCTGTACATTTTATGGTTTAGCTATATTTTAGCCACCATTAAGTCATCCGTCTATTTAAATCCATTACCATATTAATCAACATAATGTTTGTAATACAAGAATTAACTGTATATCTACAATCATGTATCTATTATGTTTCTTCTATGGGGTTCGACCCACTTTATTGGAAATCTACAGAAGTTTTGCAAAAAAAAAATTCTGTGATGTGTCGATATTTCTTTGCTATTATTTCGTTTGTGAGACAGTCAAATATTTTAACTATAGAAGGCTGGAAATCATATACTCGATGCTGCCTGTATTCCGCTATTACCAAAACTTCTACAAGAACAGCATACTAAAACATCGCACCTAGATTCAACGACCACGGTCCGTTGCCGAATTTCTAATATGGTCTAACTTTGTAACCTGTCCTATATATCCCATTATCAAAAGAGAAATAACTTTTACATCAATTCAAAATATTATGTACTCATGACCTTGCAATACTAAGTTTAACATTCGGATTAAAAATAATGGCGTTTCTCTAGTACTATATGTATATATACATATATATATATATATATATATATATATATATACACACTCTTAGAGCTTATGCAACTTTTAAAACGTTATACACTAGGAAAATCGACTACAAGCAAGACTTCGATAGCTGCAATGATCTCTACAGGAATCCTTTGAATCCCCTGAATAACTCTCGCTTGAAGAAAAGCCGAATCCAACCCCACCATTTGGTTTGTGTATCCGCAAAGAAGCTAGCTGCTGTACGCTCGTATATGCAGCACTCATTAACTGCCTACAATATTTATTTGTAGGTTGACATTGTATTAAAGTGTTCGTACCACTTAATCTTAACGAAATGCGGAGTACTCCTGAATAACAGGAAGTTAAAGTGGGGATTGGGCACAAACTTACAATTTACGACTAACACGTCGATCGTTGTTTCACGTCAAGTACTTAAGATGTTCAATGCACAAATATCTCAAACGATGCTCTCTTATGTACATGAAGACGTTAATAAGGTTTGCGCGTAACGGTATCTTGTTCCTCGCCGGTGATAATCTGTCAATGGAATTGCACACGTGCTTAACACAGCTGAGTGACATGTAGCCTTGTAGGAATGAAGTTCGCCAAAGTGCACATACTTCCCATAGAACTACCGCATCTATTTCACTCGTGTCCTAGCATGCCATTCTACTTAAAACGGATAGCCGGTACTTGGCTTCATGTGTAAACTGCTTATGAAGCCAATCAACGCCCATTGACTTCATGAAGAATTTTTTTGGGGGGTGACCGATCAACCAAACGAAAGCAAGGCTGACAATCTGCCTTTAATATTTGAACCGTGGGTTTTAGGAAGAACTAAAGTGAATTGAATTGCACGCAGATTGCTTCCACTTTTATTAACAATTTCAGTAATGTACAACTAATGGATTAGCAGATCTATAAAAGTTTATGCTGCAATAAAAACAATACGATTTTCAAAGTGTTTGTTGTTGCGTCTAGGTAAATTAGAATCGTTGACAGACTACCGTGCCTGTTCTGCCCTAAGTTTGATACAAAACTACGGGCTACTCGGCTCGTAGCTTTCTTAATTGCACCTTAATGACACTGAAAATTTGTATGCGAGTAAGCTCGCCTACAGGATGTTTATCTACAAGGCGCCGCTGTCCAAAATAAGGTCAATTGTCAGAGGGGCACTAGAGACTATGGGACGCCGATATCTATCCTCGACGGAACGTTAAAACTTGTGAGCAAATAATACCTCCTCGATTGAAATACACTTCGTTTACAACTATATTTAATTACGCGATGACAATATCTTCGGCAAAGAACTGAAAAGTCAACGCGGAGGGGTACGTTGTAACAGTACGTTTAAGAACATACAACTCAATATATCATGCCCCCGTTCTTACAATAGGATTAAAAAATGTAAAACACTACAAAAGATACTCTTCACAATGGCTGACAGTCTAACAGCGGCAAGCTATTAAACCTTGTCGTTCATTGATTATCCAAACTGAACAAAGATTTACTTCTTGGTATCCAATAGTACGTTAGCTTGTACGAAATAAATATGTCTATATACTTGAAAATCAAGGGGAGTAACTATATTTATCTATTGTAGCCGCTCTCAGACTGTAATTCAGGTTTAATGCTACATATGGATATAATTATTGTACTCTGACTGTTGCTAGTAACCATTTACCTCGATAGAGGTAATTTTGGCTTGAGGCAGATAACAGTTAAAGTCAAGGTGTTTCAATCGAAGCAAAGGCTGGCACGTAATCGCACATATACAATAAGTCTGTCAAAATCAAGACATCAGTCTGTCACAAAATTTAACTTCTAGACCAATTTGAATAGGTTCCCCATATT
Organism: Varroa destructor; assembly: GCF_002443255.2. Lineage (NCBI taxonomy): Eukaryota > Metazoa > Arthropoda > Arachnida > Mesostigmata > Varroidae > Varroa > Varroa destructor. The sequence goes on along the minus strand of NW_019211458.1, from coordinate 34,427,107 downwards.
TTCTTACAGGTTCTCCACATTTCTATCAGTAGCATGCTACGTACATAGCCGCTACAAGGAACATCACAACAGCAACCAGGAGCACAATCGTCGCAATCAGCCTTGTACGCCTATAAAAATAAACCGGAAAAGATTGCCTCAGAGTTATTACGTGACAAAGTTTTTAAGTACGGTCCTATGGCACTAAATACAGGAACTTCTGCTTGTGTCAAACATTGCGGGGTATCACGCAATATACATCAGACATCGCAAAACATGTCTGTATGTATAATATGATATATAGCAATATAAAATGCCAGCCGATTTTATGGGGTTACTCGTTATAAATATAGTGCTATTTTCCTAAAACGAGAATGCTAAGGTTTCTTTGACCCACCCGGCCCTCGGACTATTCACCTCTGCTCCTTTTTAATAGCAAAAAATATTCTTATACATTTATAAATTTAACCTGTCTGCGCTGCCTGCGTCTTCAGTCGTTGCGTTAAGATCTGTCGTATTTACAACGAAATGGTCCTCTTTTTCACTTTGTCGGGCTTTGGTTTTAGAAATCCTTGGGGCTATGCCAGTCCCGCGAGGAGGACTACTATTACGAGCTTTTTTAGATGTACTCCTTTTAGATGGGTATTCTTCCACAAATTTCTTCGCTAAGGATTCTAGTTTTTCTACACGAGAACGTAAATCTTGAAGTTCCTCATACTGCTTAGCTAGGTGCACCATAGATGCAGTAACAATCTCAACCAATTTATCAACATGTTCATATGCAGATCCATCGGCTTTCTTGGACGTCATTCGCGGCTTTTTTCTATGATTAAGCTGACTAAACGAACTCTGCTCATTACAGCTGCTTTCGAGAATATCTCGTTTGTCAACTTTATCATCACATATGAAGCTTTCAGTCACTGCGGTTTTCTCCGTAGAAAGATCAAATATGCAAGAGCATGGAACACATACGGTGGATCTCGGGTCTTCAGTCTCTTTTCCACATATCTCGCAAAAGAAAGCAATCGTATTGGGTAATTTAGCCCGCAGGATTAGAGCACTCGATAGTTTTTCGGATTTTGCGGTCATCCCTCGCACTGCTTCAATTATATCGCACTTTCAACACCAAGCACCCAAGCTGGGTTCACTCAGCTGGACTAGCAAGAAAATATCGGACTCAATTTAACGAATCACATTTGAAACGGTTTTATGCCGTTGATTTTGCTTCGTCCAATTGTGGACTATCGCTCATTACAACGGTCAGCTGATACTTCGCTTCTGAGAGTTCGTAACGATTGAACGTGAACTAATGAAATAAATCGAAAAATACCGTATGAACATTCGAAATAACGAATACAGCGCCAATTTCTGTATCGATGCAAAATAGACATGAAATAGCAAGCCCATGCCTATAGATTTACATCGGATACTAACACTGTTTGTTAAATATAACACAGCGTCATAAGAAAAAGTAAGCCGCTGTCCGTATGCTTTAATTGCACAGTGTTTTAGATGATTAACTAAGTTGATTTGAAGCTTGACAAACAATCATCTTCGAAATCGAGAGATAAACCTAAAACTGCCCCTTACCATTAATTTCGCGGGGAAAGGTATCATATTTCTGTAGCGCGAAAATTTAAAATAAATAGGGTATTATGCAGTGTTAGTGCCGTTATATGAAGTGGTGCTTCTATGCGTGGTACAATAGGCACAGCTATCAAAATAGGTACTCACTCATCGATTACGTCCTCCATTTTACCAAATAACAGAACTTTTGGTGCTCGATTAACCAGATCCTCGTTCCTCGTTGCATGAAGCCATTCTGGCACTTGGGCTTTCTGGGTGGTTATCTTTGAAACCTGTGACATATATATCGTTTCTGACTTTTGTAGTTCTGTAAGTTTACTCAGATCCTGGGTCGCTTCTAGCATTGAAATTTGTGATTTCTGTTTTGTTTCTGATAGTAACGTATGGCTTGCTTTTTCCTTATGTGAAGTCGGTGCCGCTGTCTGGACGACAGTTGAGGCATCCATTGAGAAGCCTTTCTTGCCATCTCCCCTCATCGAATCTGTACCTATACCTTACAAACAAGTAGCTTACGTGCGTCGCCCTGCATCAGAATTAGGTGTTCTGAACGATCTAAGCTTCGTTGCCCTTCAAAAACTGTATTTATGGAGAAAAACCCGTTCGCTCGTCACTGCTAATGAAAGCAGCAGAACAGCAATACCTGTAGTTACATTTTCACGCAGTTGACGTACATTTTTTTTATTTTGACATCAAATGTTCAGACTTTATCGATTAACGATACGTAAGGTTTCGGATCTTCACGGATGGTAAACAGGCTGTTTCCGCTGCGTTTCTTAGCATATAAGTTCTTAGCAAAAAGATATGAATCAGGACAAGGTATTTGTAATCAAAGCTTCCTACACTTTGATGCTGTTAACTGTCATTGAAAAAACCTTGCTTAATAAATTGCTTCCTGAAGAGCAGACCACTTATTCACAAGCGTTCTTTTATCCTATCAAAACATAATTGTTGTTTTCTGTATAAAGTCAGATCACATCACTGATAGTAGCTTCGGACACCTGGAGAAAACATTGAGCTGCCCGTTTCTAGTTACCTAATGCTAATGATTTGTTGTTATCTTTCTAGCTAAACGATATGGCATACAACATTACAGCGTAACATTAATGGCGTGAAATTTAAATGCTGATGATAACCTAGCTTTACATTAGGAACTATTTGTGTACAGAATGACGTGTCAGGTATGACAGCCAGAGCTCAATTTCTTTGCAACAATAAATTACTAAACACGTTTAGTAGCTTTTTTCTACTTTTATTAGTTTATACAATCAAAATTGTAAACATTGACGTCTAGGAAGTATCCCCTCGCCTAGGAAGACAGTAAGATCAGCCCTGAAAACTGTTTTCTTTAGAAAACCGTTTGCATCGTTGCCAAAAGCAATTTCACTTCTGCAGTACCTATAAATGATACACTTGAATTTGTTGCTTTAAATATGTTCCCAGTTTCTGACGCAAAGTTCGCGTACGAAATTCATCGACTAACTGGCCGTAGGAGAACCCTAGCTCGAATCAAAAGTCGTAAGCCTGTGCAGAGTACGAGAGTTGTTGATAATTTAGAATTTACGCGCATTTGGCATCTACAGACTGTTTATAAATGGCTTTAAAATTGATATTTCTGCTATAGAGCATCGAAATCAGTGTGATAATTAAGGTGATCTTGCAGGTGTTCCATGACAGGCCAGGCTTCATTCAATATATACAGCGACATGCACTTCATGTTATCATCCTATTCATGTTATCGTCATATTTGTTGAATGACAACATAACCCCCGTTACAGGATAGTCGCATTATAACAATATAAAGCTAGTTTACGTTTTTCACTAATCCATCGAACACCGTAACCCCCTGCTCCGTAGCTAACTTAAGAGACTTAAAACTGAGTTAGGAGTTCACTAATCTTAGTTTTGATATCCTTTTATCGATCGGTTTATCTGATTAAATAGACCGCCTTTGACAATGGATTCTTGTTTCAGTGATTAGTCACAGAGTTTCACACACGTCACGGGAGCGTGAACCCTGATCAAAACCATGGTGTTCTCAAAAAACAGTCAGTGAAATGTATTGTTCATTATGATATTCATTTACATGAAATCATCGAGACATGTGTACATGTTGAAACTTATTTGTCCGATAGTTGTATAAACATTACTTCAATTAAAGCAATCACATCCATTCAGTGAAATGATATAGCTCGCTCCGATTGTTGTAAAACAGAACCGTCCGTTAGTTACTGCGAGTTTGTTGCGTGACGTCCCTCAGAAGAGCCTTCGGGTTTGCTAATGCCATCATTTTCGGGCTCAGTATCAACTTCGTTTGAAGTATTCTTGGTATTCTCTTCAGACTGAGAGGAAGCCTGTTCTGTAGAACTGCTGGTTATCATGTCTGTAGTGGCTCTGTGGGTCGGCGTATTACTGCGATCGGAGGTCTTTGAAAACACAGATGGAAGCCGGGGTCGCAATGTAGTGCGAGACTGACCGGAGCTACTCGTCTTCATCTCGTCTGGTTCACCTATAGGATCCTGTTTAGGTGAACGCGAAGGTACAGGCGAAAAGGTAGTAGGACGGGTAGAATTCATATGGTGGACCACCGTTGTGTAGTTGTACCCAGTTATGGCTCGTCCTTTGAATGTCATGAAAAGGCCGACCCCAAGAGTAAGTATTACCAATACCCCAATAAAGAGACTGACGATATAGACCCATTTTCTGAAAATAATGCCCATTAATAATAACCACATTAAAAACAAAAAGCAACGACTCTTAATACTAAGAACATTCAATTCGAAACCGATAGCCTTCACTTCGACCTATTGATAGAACTTTTTCCGTGCTTTTATACGTTTATGTTTTAGATTAAAAGACATAGGAAATTTGCAACGTGACTAATGATTTGAATCCCGTGTCAACGAGATGCAGTTAATTTTTATGGACACCTACAAACGCCTATCCGAAAGGAGGGCACCCATCTTCCACACCTCAATTTTAGACTGGTTTTTATGGAGCACTCACGCTAATCACGAGCTACGTTCGCTTCAGAAACAGCTACGACTGACATCATTACTTGCATTTAGCTTAGACCTCGAACATCTGTAGACACACTGACTATTATGAAATAATTATTGAAATCTTGTTAAGAGCCAAGAGATGCCGCGTAACAAACTGAAGCTGAATTTCTACGGTTTCTCATAAGGACTGTTTTCCTAATGTTTCGAGTTTATACGTCCGGTGGCGCCGTTAGACATAATTCTATTAAGCGGCTGGCTCGATGCATGAAGCGAAGCTTGTCTGTGCCCGGGTTCGAACCTAGTCCCTAATATTAGCAGGCACATACATAACCTACAAAGCTATGATAATGTTCTATCTGAAAGAAACGTTCCCATCTGTTTATCTTACTTGCTTCCTAGTTCCTCCTTCGGGTCATTCCCAGCTAGTGACGGTTTAGCGCTCTGGTTTGCTGATTTGTCATCAGTGGCTGGGTTTTGGGAACTGGATCCAGCTGCCATTCACCCTACAAATTCAGTGAAGTGATCGTAAACTATAAAGAAATATATGACTATGATATTACCTTGTGGTTAGTAATGTGTATAACCGCGCACTCTGATTTCGTTGTTATACAAGTATCGTCGGAGATACGCTTATTCCGATAGTAATATTCGAAGCTGAGTTCAGCCACAATCATACCGATTACTGTTTCTTATGACAAAAGTTAGTGAAACTCATTATTGTCTTAATTACATAATAGAACTTGTAGCTTTTGTCATTTCTTACTGATATATGACCAGACTGAGGTTCTCAAAAGTGCCGCCTGAGATAATGAATTTTTTTTAGCGAATACGAATACCATGCACAGGGCATCCAATTGCAGAAATCCTCATTTGGCAATTAGCTAAAACTTGCTCAGACCCGTTTGCGACAAGATTTGTTTAATTTCACACCATTTTGTATGTTAAATGGTTTATAAATCACACACACACACACACACACACACACACACGCACGCACACACACACAAAAATATTTTACAGTGAAAAAACATCAGCACGTGATCGAATATTATATATTGTAATTGACAGTCCATCAGCGACTAAACTTAGCTAACAATAGATGGACATACAAGTTGAACTAACATAAACAATATGCAACTTTTTTTTAATACGGCAGTATTCGTATGTCTTCCGCCGAAGAATGATATTTTTGTTGTTGACTCTCGTATTTTTTTGGTCTTAGCTTATAATTGACTCGTTCCTCAGAAAACGAGAAAAAATACAGGCTGGCGTATCTAAAACAGCGTTTAACTTCCGTATAATTCTGCCGTGACTTTCAGCGCATTACGTATATGCTAAACGAAATTGTGTCCTCTTAGCAGAAAACATTCACGTGTGATCGTGATTTATCTTACACTGCATCGAGCCCATGCGACTTCACTGGCAGGGGCTCGAAGTCGTATGCGAATGCAGAAAAAAGCGGTAGCCTCATTTCATTTGCATAATGAAGACTTCAACGGTGTACAGTTACAACAGTCCAGGTAAAACATGTCCAGGCTTTATCGAAAGCGACAGCACGTCCAACCTTTCACACTACCGTTGTGTCCTTACCTTTCGTCAGATGTATCGGCAATTGTCAAGTATCGAAGGTAGTACGCCGAAGGCAATAGGTCATGTTCCGGATGTCAGCGTGATAACGATTCATCGAACAGTATTCAGCCAACGCTTGATATTGTCTCTAAAAGTGACAGGCATCCATTTTGCGGAGACGCTAACCGTAGAACGAATAATCGTTGCAAAAGCTAAATGTCACTCTCGTACATTATAATCGGGCGACTGCTGGTGCAAGCTTCTTCAACTAAGCGTCAATCAGATCGTGATCAGAAGATCGTACAATCACCTTACGTAACCAATTGGCTTCAGCTTGATAATCCTATAGAAATCCATTGAATATTATTTATGCTGATAGACAGAAGCAAAAAGCCGTCAATGGGTGGCTCACGTTTATAACATCAATACGAGAGTAACAATGCAATTAAGCTATTTTTCAAGAGGGTTGCCCCATATTTACCGAGCCCCTTGAAAAAATATGTAACAAAGCGAATGAGAAAAAAGCGCTAACGAAACAAAATGGAAACTGTAAAAGCGAAGATTTCGAACGCATAAAATTCAACAGATTACCCTGAAGGGCAGAATACAAATCAGGGTTTTTCGCTGAGCTACATTGTATCGGTTATCCACTTTGTCATTGTGGTACATATATGAATTTTCCGCAGTGATCGGAACACTATTTATTAGTGAATTCTGGTAGATAGTTGTGTGTAGGTCAGGGCCATGTTTCTATATTATAGCAGCGATTCTGTAACGCTTTGATTTGTTCTCCAGTTTTGTGACTGGGTTTGGCGGTTGACGAAGATTAGCGACCAGGTTTTTATATGTTTGAAATTCCACCGTTATCTTGGGGGTTTTGATTGATATTGCACAAGATGACGTATTTTTGTATTTATAAGATATTGTTTTAATATAACGTGAACAACTTCGCGGGTTAACTTTTTTTTTTAGGTATAGTATCAAAAACTTGTTCTTATTAAGAGTCCAACTGGAGTGGATATTGCTAGAGCTATTCTCCAACAGACTTATGAAACGTCCTGACAGCTACACAAGCAGCTTTAGCCTTAAAAATTTTATTTAAACTTCTTAGTTTTCGTTATTTCAATACGATCATTCGACTACCCGGGTACTCTTAGCGTGGCAGTTAACATTGGGGAATTCAATACATTACCGAGATGCGTCGTGAGAATGTTGTTTAACAATGATTGCCCCTAGGTCGAGCTGAGAAGCTACGGAAATTTTATAGCCCCTTGCTGCTTGATGGCCTATTTTACAGTTGCTTATAGCCGATCGAGCAACGAAGGGCTCGTTTCAAAGTAGCTAAGATCCGCAAATATACTGGAGTTTTATTCCTGTATTGATATTCGGTTTATTCCAAATGTAATATGTTGCACTCCAGTAACGGCATGGTAAATTTGTAGGTTACTGTTTGCATTTGTTCTAAAAAAAGCTCTACGTGGCCAGTTAATTTTTATTTTCAACTAATGACAATTATTGCAGTATCTAATGAATGTTTCTTAAGCTGCAAGTCAGCGCAACACTCTGTTCTGCTATAGCAGACGTTTATCGCCGGCCATACAATTTAGCACGACCATGGACAGGAACATTTACTTCTAGGACCAAACCAATGTAATTATTATAGACCGGCAAAATGTGCCATTTCAAATTAGACAAAACATTACCCATCGAATTCTGCGAGTATTTTGATATAACTGAGAATGTATATTGGAGTTTTATTGTTATTTCACCTGTTCCTCCTTTTCTGTAACACAGTAGAGTATATCATCAAGATATGACATAACGAGGCAATCAACAGTAAGGTCTACGCAGACTGATATGATTTTATTTATGCGGGACGTAGGAAAGTTCCATATAGACCAAGCAGTTCAGCAAGGCTACACGCTGCACAGACATGAATATTCTTGGAAAAGTTTTGTTTGCCCTTTCTGTTGGAAATACCTTACATCGTAAAAATGGCGATCGGTGGTTTTGTATCCTGCCTTAACTTGCAAGTTAACCTTCCTTGCAAAATCATCGTAACTGTGCTGAAAACAATAACCCTGATATAGAGACAAGCTTCGCCGTAACGCTACATAGGTAAAATGTCAAGTTATGGTCCATCCGATCGATCTAGAGAAGAGGAAGAGGTCAGCTTACCACAGTGATGGACACCGCTAGATATTATTTGGTTACGATGTAGAGAAAGGTCAGCTGGCCAGCAGGAAACTGCCGGATCTAATTTGAGTTTATTCAGTGTTCGTTACCCTCTAGTCCACCTCGACAATGGGATTTTTGACCCATCTATGCATTTAACCTTGCTTTTCAAAACCAGCTAAAGGTCGCTAAAATACTCCGACGACTTCGCAAATATCCTGAGCTGACTTGAGCTCTCTCACAAAAAGCGGACTTTCTATACTTACCAACTTCGAAATAGTGCATTTCTATTAAATTCGATGTTATTCTAGTACGCTTATTTAACTGTTTTTCTGTCGTTTCGGTTGTGTTTTAATTAATGATCTCAATGACATTGATAAACGATATTTGTACTGATACTACCGAAAAACTGGCTAAAATTGACCAGTTTTTCAGAAGAAGACGATTTTAATATGACCGATCTCTTATCTAAATGAAAGCCAAATTACGAATGTCATTTTACTAAGTAAACAAGGTTTTGCTTCAGCGTATAATAGATATCGCTTATAGGTGTGCGTGCAATAGCTTGCAGTATTTCCTACTTCTACTACTAATTTGTTATTACTAGATGGTATTTTGTTATGTTGGTTACGAGACAACACATATTGGATTAGTCATCAGCTGGCCTTTGCTTCTTTCTATCGCGCATAGACACCCTTTCGGAGCATTTGATTATCGTAAGTAATAGTAAGTGATAAAAGTGATTCGCCAAAATCAACTCGATGGGCGGCAAGCTTATCTACAAAAAATTAATTCGAAAAGTATTATTGAGTTCTCTTTTCATCTACAATAACTTTTGCGTACTTTCTACTCTACAAACGTGACTAATAAAAATTTAATTGGTAGTGCTTTTTTTGTCTGTACACAAAAACCCATGTGACAAAATATGGAGGGTGTGTGCCAACAAAGAGACTGGCAGTTTCTTTCGCTTCGTACCACACAACACGCCGCAATATTTGCGTGCTTGAAGGCGCCTTATTGCACAGGACGAGCTTAGTTTCTATATGCTAATACCGCAAAGCATACCTAGACGGATAGATTTATCATCCCAAGTACAATGGAAGGCTCAAGTTTACATTGTGAGGTATTAGCTGCTATCATAAACACAAAAATTACGATAACCACTGTTAAATATTTTTACGTCTAAATTGAAACTATTTAACATTATATATATACATATATTTTTCGTATTGATACTTACTAGCTCTGAATATTACGAACACAGCTTCGTTCCATTCTCTCTGCATATGGAGACCCTATCTTTGTAACTCGTTATTTACGTCGCCTATGACTTCTGCTGTTTTCCGCCCTGATCTGATCTATATGTGTGATGCATTACGCACAAACATGTTTTTAAACGTTTACGCTTTTTTGTGTTGCTTATCATCCGTTTTGCGAATGTATTATCCAAGGTGCTTATTTTACGTGTATATTCGATAAACGGACACATTTATAGGAACGGGTTTAGGAAATAAGCTTAATCCTTAATAGGAACAGACTGCTCAGTTCAGGAGATAACATTTCCATTATCTTTACACCGTTGTGTTGGAAATCGCGAAAAATCGGAAGTCTGACTTTACGCGAATGATTGACCTTGAAATAACTTGCAAAATTTGTTTCTGTTGCTAACATTTTCATTGTAGCCACGTTACGTTATATATATATATATATATATATATATATATATATATATATATAAACACTATCGGAACACAGTATCAAAATTTCAGTATTTCTAGTTATCGTTTCGTAATTTCCTAACGTGTTTCTCTTCTGTTGAGACCCTCAGCAGATTTCTCACCCCCTTTCCGTCGCGCAAGACTTCAGCCGCTGCCACATGAGCTTAACAATATGCACGACCAGTTATGCTGAAGTAGTAACATGCTTAGCGAGACTTTAGCTCTCTAATAATCGTATCTATTTCGAAATCATGAATTTAAGTCTTACGTCAATAGCCAAGCGTATCTCTAAGTGACTTATCTTGAGCCAAATGCACCTAAAATACGCCTGCTTTAGGACACAGGGTAAATAGCAAAATTAAAAGGTGCACGTAACTTAAGTGTGCTCAAAATCTAACAGGGATTGTCTGAGTCTGTACGGGTATAGTTGTATACGACAGACCTATGGCTAAGTCCTTTCAGTAATGTTTAAGTGAAGCCGAAGATGTCTTGGAGACAATTTACTTCGCTCACCATCGACCCTAGTACATAATCGTTGTAAACCGTGCGGCTAGATGAGACAACTTACTAACTTTTTCCGAATATTCATGCCTGAGACCGAAGTTCTGCATAAAAACCGAACTGTAGCTTTTCGTCCGATCAGCTTAGACAGACGGACAAAGCTTTTCGATGCATGAGTGCAAAATAGTTACACAATATTTAAAGCTCATGTAGCTTGTTCCGCCACAGCCTCAATGCACAGATCTACATTATCTTTTATTTAAAAAAGATTTATTACCGTTTTACACCAGATCTGCACAATGGCTGAACAATCGATTCAATCTTAGTATCGGATCAGGCTTTCGATTGACCGAGCCTCATTGTCATCATACATAATCTGATCTATAGTTATTATGAGGTTGTTTGTCGTGTGCAGAAGATACCCTGTGGTCGAAATACATCGTTAGAGGCAGAACGAAAACTACTGCTGTTCGTGACTGACATTTTCAGATCACACTGAGGCTGTGAGCCATGTTAATCGCCCGAAGACCTGTTCAGGATGTTTTACTGACAATGTAAATTTACATTGAAATAAATTAACTGAATGTATACTTATACGATGCTTTAATCAAGCCGTTAACACCGATTTTCGCTGGGCCATTAAGATCGAGCACACAGAAAGGTATAAAAATAAGCGCCTCTTTGCAGGAAAGACATTTATTATTAAAATGGTGAGAGAAATCGCCGTGCCTAATCGTCATAAAATGGCCTAGATAAGCCGGATTTTTTCACCCCGCCTAGAATCTACAGTGACACACACCCTTGATACTATACCGAAGAAATTCTTTTGAGGACTTGCTCATAGAATAGACATAGCTGAATGCCATTAAATAGCTAAAAAAAAACCGTCTCTAAATTAATTTAAGAATCTAGTTCGACGACCAACACATTCTTCATATTGGGGTAGTATTTTACCCTAGCCTAGATACATGTTTCAGATTACAAATGTGATTAAATCTTTCAGGTGAAAGATTTAGTCATTTTATACAACGAATATGGATCAGTGTCTGAATTTATTTGCCTGTTTAACATAACGATCAATACACGTCACAAAGCAACCTTGAGCAGACACGCAGTCTGCGTATACATCAGACTCAGATTGCGAATGGGTCCGCCTTTGCTGTTATCTAACGACTGTCATTTTTTACTCAGACTGCTTCAGCTTGACCCCCTGATATAACTCAATTACATTAAACCCCTATATTTTAATTCAATTGTAAGTAAGACTAGAAAGTCTTACTCAGTGACTAACACGATATGAAATCCACACTCAGGTAGGTGCAGTGCTTGCTCAATGGACGTTATCTTTCAAAAAAAAAAACAAAACACGCCTTCCACAGGCCAAATATGTCTTTTGATAAGCGGCTTGCATCACAGGCAAAGGATACGTCGAGGCTCCGTCGGCCATTATGTATCCAACAATCTTCCTTCATTTCTGACTTGTCGGACACTAACAATACATTTCATACGATTCATAGCTCAATTTGCTAGAGGCCAATGTAAACACAAAGCGGGAGTCGAAAGCGAACACTTGTACACAGCAAGTTCAATACCATTTTCTTGATCGATACTGGCTCCCAGACCTAACCATGTACATTTCAAATAACGCTTTTCTGCGATGACGGAATAGACTCTAATACTCGCACGTTTTCCTGTAGAACTTGACAGCATCCTAATTCATAGATGGCTGACGGTGTTCTTAACTGTAAACATGGATGCTAGTCTATAGAACAACAACGAACCTATCACGATCTAAGTTTACCACACGGTATTTGCCGATCAAATCGGCGGAAAGTCGTATTTAACTCGTAGTAGTAGTAGCAACGATGACTACCTTAGACCACTTTAACTGGTAGTCCGAACTGCGAAAATATGCATTGAATTCTCCTAAGCGCAGCTCTTAACTTCAGCCACTTGCAGTGTTGAAGTAATCAGTATTTTATACAAAAATGGTCAGCTCTTTAGATGTTTTCAGTATTAACGTATTACGTCATCTATAAAATATGACGTTGCGAAGACAGTAAAGTTAGGTACCTCTTGTATTGTACGCCATTTTCCCTTTATATTTAGCATAGCTTGGCACACGTGTCGCAATTGCCATAAATATCTTTATTTCGGCCGAACAAAAGCTTATACAGTTTGATGCACAAATTCATGTACCGTTCACAACGCATGAGACGCTTCGCTGCTGACATTGGCACTTGGTAACAATGCCTAACCTAATTTCTATTAGTGGAAGGCAATCCATTCTTATGTGTACGGTAATGACCTAACTCGTGCCTCTGCTAACGGATCTCAGCCATGTTAGAAAGGATCTAGGGCGCTTTGCCCTAAACAAGCGACACGCAGGAACAGCTGCCAGATTAAAAGCTTACACGGACGTGAATATAATGCGAGTGTGTAATCCTATAGCAGATTTTGGTTTTTTCTGATGGACGACCACCATTTCATATAAAACACTTCAGATACTTTTCTTCAAATTAATACACAGTAAAGGGTACCATGGTTTCTCGGGTAGAGGGCAACGCTACATGTTAACACAAGGACTATCTACAATTTCCAGTTCCTCTTTACAGCCATAAAGCCCTACGTGAGATTTCGTCCCTCACTAAATTTTATTTCTATAACCTTTAGAATACATAATTGTATTATATGCTACTAGTATCTATTGAAGTAGTATTATAATTATGGAGCTGCTTGTTCAAATAAGACGCAAATACGATTGCTGGCCTGGTCTTAGTGCTTGGATCGCAGTGAATGGCTGCCTTGTGATAGAGACAGAAACCTCATTACGGCTATGACATAAAAATGCCGCTTATTAGCGACTCTGAAGTCGCGTTCTTCATCTCTTCTTCATTGCAACTGAAAGAAGGTTTTTATTACAAAAGTAAAAAAAGACTGGGTGATCTATTCTCCAACCTTTCAATAACGCCCCTCGATCCTTTCAACAGTCGAACAATAACTCTGAAATGCATTTTTTCCTGAGCTGCCTGTCGCTGCACTGCCAGGACTACGAAACGTTATAATGTAGCGCCATTGGGTACATACTGGTAGCTAACGGCGACTTCGCACTATTGCAGCATGCTATTACGTTAATTACTAATACTGGACCACACAACGTTCTTAACAAGCACACCTGTTGCCTACAGGTTTGCCTATCAAAGACAAACGTAGAATATTCTCTATTGCTTTTTTCAAAGTATAGGATTTGAAGAAGACTGACTTGGCTTATCTCAATGCCATAATAAAATCCCAAGAAAAATTTTCATACTTTTAACATTATAGGGCTAGGTGGCGTTTATCGTCTAGGCGACAAGGACCAGCCAGGCTACGTGTCATTATACAAATATGGACAGATTTTTATTTAAAGAAATAAACTATATAACTAGCACGCTATATAGTCTTATCGCATTTATCGTTTGTCAGACGAATGTCTAGCCATACTTGGGTTATTGTTCTAAGCGCTGCTGCGTTTTTTGTTATTTACTTCAACGATACGCAAGCAAAATCGCTTGTTACCAGTCTTTAATCTCTATAGCCTCTATCGACAAAACAACTTTTCGGTGATCACATAGAAACATGGAAGAAAATAGGTTCAACAACAGTGCGCCTTCGCTCTCTACCTCATAAAAGTACCGATAGTGTCATATCGTAATACGGCAGCCGCATCGGTGTGATCATTATCGTGGTATTCGATATTGTGCTCCGTCGTAGTTGCTCTGGGGCAAAGCTAATAGCTTAGGAAATGACTGGACATGGTGCATTACAAGATCACTGCTGAATTTAGTTAGAAAACCAGTCACTTCATCCATACAAATAAAGCATTTCTATGACCACAGTCATGGCCATATGAATTTAAGTCTTAGTTTGAGCCCAGGCAATCAGTATATCTAGGTAATTCTTAGCTGAATAGACCAGCGAACAAGCGCATCTATGATTTATGTATTCCACTAAAAAATATTTAATGTAAAAGCACTGGAATTGACTAGCCTTCTTCGCGCGCCAGTTAAGAGCGCTTTCCTATTATGTGTGAATTCATACAAAAGTCGTAGTGTCCATCATTAGTTTGCAACTAAGCCTTTCGGTTCGATATATCTTCTCCGATCTTATTCTACCTACAAAAAAACGCTGGATTTATTCACCTAAATAATTAAGAATTTGGCTTTATCAGGCTTAGTTTATCTGAAGATAAGACGCTTGCCTCGGTGCGCATATGGGATTTGGATATATCCCTGTTCAACTAACTGCCTATATGGACGTGTTCAGTCAACACGGGAAAACACAACGGGTCACTAATGGCCACTCTGCCCACCTCGACTGTCAACTGTCGTAGTCATACTATTATCAATGAGGAAATTAGACGCATTTCCATGTCACTGCCTGCTGTTTACGTTCACGCGTCGGGTCTGTATAAATGCTTGCCACAAAAACAAGTGCCAGCTACGTCTATAGGCTCGACAAAACTTCTATACCCTAAGTATTGTCCATTGTACGTTAGTCGATCTTCTCGATCGCCGTACTCCCTAGCGACTTGCCCTCACCATGGAAAGGGCTAAATGCCCATGCGAGGTTTTGCAGCAGACGCGTGAGGCATTGTGATGCATGATAGAACTGGCGCGTCACCTCGATAATGGGGATCTAGTTTCCTAGAATCTAGATTTTTAGATATCTAGATTTAGAAGGGATTTAGGCTTAGTTAAATGAAATAGACAGTTCTTCAGTGCATCGGTTTTTCATGAAATCTTCACTATTACAAGCAATGTAGCTAGCGTTAGTGTTTGAACTGTAACCATCTCGATACCCATCCGATTATCTAGGGTTCAAAACGAATCGTATCAATCAATAAGCGCGCTTCTTCATACCGACGGCCAATTGCATACGCTTTTTTAAGTTGCTCTGCCGCAGAAAACTGAAGGGTATAAGCAGCGCCGGCAATATCTTATCAAGGTAAACGTTTACAAAAAGGCATTTAAGCGAAGAAACGATGCATGTTGGTTCGTCACCTGAAGCTTTCGGAGGTAAATTAGAGATAGTTTTGTCACCAGTAAGATCAAACTTCGAATATAGTCGAGACGAATGAGGCCAGTCTATTTCCTTGTGAAAGGTTTGAAGAGCTTGCTTTTGGTGAGCCAATGCGGAGTCAAATTCGGTAGGAAAAAGCCTTCATTGGATCTATTTTTTTAGCAGAATATTGGGAAGTTCAAAATGAGAAATTTTACGTCAAATTGATAAGACATGATGATTTATACGTCAGTATCGTTGTATGTACTTCATTTATGTATCGTATAACCAAAAGATCCCCATAAGCCCTCTCGGCGTTCACTAGACCAGGTACGCGCCAGTCTGTAATGTATTTGAACACGCTGCTGTAAAACTGAGTAATGCGTAGAATGTGAACGAGTGATAAAAGAGGTCTTTGACCCACCCTGTCAATAATTGGTTAACGGAAAATACGGCAGAGTACGCTACTGCTGGCCTAGATTCTCACTAACGAGGATCACTGTCTGCGCCGACTTTGGGTAGTCCTACATATTTATAGGTCAACCTGTTACGGTTCGTACCAATAATCCCAGGCATCAAGCGTTCTATGAGGACGAGCGTTGTCCGAATAAATACTGTTTAATTTCATATCTAAGTAAATGATAATATTGACGATCCCTATAACTGCTGACGCATGATGGAAAATGGAAACTGTTTCCTAGTTTCAAAGAGCGCATCTCGAAGATGGAATATTGTAGACGGGCCTTTCAGCAGTAGAAGACCAGCAGAGCTAAATCAACTAATTATGGTATCTCGTGTAAGCTCAAAAG
This sequence comes from Varroa destructor, assembly GCF_002443255.2. Taxonomy (NCBI): domain Eukaryota; kingdom Metazoa; phylum Arthropoda; class Arachnida; order Mesostigmata; family Varroidae; genus Varroa; species Varroa destructor. The sequence continues at coordinate 34,410,730 of NW_019211458.1, read as the reverse complement.
TATCTTTATTGTTTTTTAAAAAACGAAAAAAAAGTTGGGTTTTATTAGGCAAACCGCTTAAAGGCGACCGTAGCCATACAAGCCTGAAAACTTCCTTATAGATCAATTATAGGGAATAAGGTTTTTTATAGTGAATGCTCGCCCCAGCAGGGCTTAGCTAAGTAGACGCTACGTTAAAGCAAATAGATTTACTAATAAGCGGGAAACCGTAGAAGCATGGACATACATTGTGAATACTGCAGTTAATAGCAAACAGTACGTTGCAACGTTGCTGAACTTAGACACTGAATCAATCATATCTATTTCACTACAGATACTGTTCAGTTATTTGGTTAAAAAAAATCAAAAATCTCAAAGGTGATGTTCAGCTTCCCGCTGAACTGAAATATCAGCCCCAGTCGTAACTCTGACGGAGTAAAACAGGCCAAATGCAGTGCAGCCTTCGACGCGACATGGGTGCTTGCAGTTTCACGGAATCTATCAGAGAAAAACACGTATTCAAATACCGAATGCACGTTACCGCCTGCCGAACAACAGCGCATCACATGTAAGTTATTACAGCCACTAACAAAAACGAAATCCTTTGCGACGATTCAACTACTTTTCTCTAATAGCAGAAGCTTTTTTAAGCCTGAAGTCCACACTTCAAAATAAAATGAAAAGCCTACATGTTAACTTGATTAATTCCAAAGCAAATACGACTGTTCTATATTTAATTTACTTTTCTGGATTTACTACAGGTGGAAGAAAATTAATGAAAAACTTACTAGAGAGTTCTCCGAGTTGCTAAAATTGGCGCTCGAACCAAGCGAATGCAGTTTTTGTGGGCCAGTTCCGCTGCTCGTAATCGGAATCCAATTTATTATCTGTAACTGTAGTAATAAATAGAATTGGCAGAACGACTATGATAAGGGGTCCTGGCATTTAGCGTTATTTGATGGTTTATTATGGGTGTGGCACCCGTCAAAAGGCAACGCTTCTTCTGCTCTTCCTAGAAGCATCTCAGTAATAAACAGCCCTATTTCCTGAATATTCATCCTCAAAAGGAGGCTTACACTTGGCTTTCATTTTCGTTTTTATAAATCAGCATCCAGAACAATTAAATGCTTTGACATATTTTTTTTCTTTTATAAAGCTTACAAGCCTAGCTGCAAGGGATGGTGAGCCTTAAGTTTATACTTCCGGAATTTTTACTAAAGTTACTTTTTATGCCTAGCAAAACCAAGCTTTGATCATTTACGCACCGATAGTGATTCAAAGCAGGAACTAGTGCAACGTCGATCTGACGATATGTGCATGGGGCATAGTTTCTTATCAAATCAACGATATGAAGCATATCGTCGTATAGGTGAGGTAGCATTACGCCTGCCTGACAATGTTATCACGAGCTACTAGGGTGGGCATTTAAATTGGGATAGATCTCCACTAGTTGTTCATCATCGGTGTTTGTAGTCGAGCTAACGGCTCGTCGATGGCCAACTTTAATTCAACTTTCAATTGTGGGTTAAGTTGCTTAATGTTCGCTAATAAGTGGCGATTGTAAATCATTATAAGGTATATGTACGCCTCAAATTGCACACTCAGAGTTCTCACTGTCTTTCGTTCTATTCGCGCGTGCTTCCACCTTTCAGAGATCTAAATGTGACAGCCGTTTTACGTGGCCGTTATTAGGACATTGTTCGGCCATCGGCACAAGCGTTTTTTGCAGTGATAAAGCCCAGAATTGTTAAACTTGGCTCAGAAGATGATATTCAGAACACGAAGTGGTATTATATTGAGACTTTTCATGAAAAGCTTGAGCTTGTATTAACGCAGTCGGGGAATTTGACTGATAAGATATATAGTATTGCTATCCAAGGTGCGGTATCCATGCTGATTCAAAGTTTTTCCTTTGTCCAGGTGGTATTATAAGTACTTTTATAATCTGCAGAGACCCCGTCCAGTCTGTTTATATTTCGCGAAAAAAGTGAGATACGGATAATGTGTGATATATATA